>NW_019416449.1:274598-485711 GCF_000390285.2 Anoplophora glabripennis
GGGGGGGGGGGTACTTATTCAATAAATTTCATGGGTTAAAAAATTGAATTGAAAGAAATTATAGTATATATAATAGTTATAAATATGTGAATATGTATTAATTAGAAAATTAGTTACTTTTATACATGATGTGTATTGAAGTAACAAATAATTTGAAATTCCTTTTATTAGCAACATCTCTGGGAGTACTATATTCAAATTTTATATTGAATCAGCTACAATGAGGAAGATCATTAGCGTCTCTAATATACGGTGCCAATCCTGAGATTTCTATCTTCAACTGTCCCTGAGTAATTAAAAATAATGTTCGAAGGAATTGTTTTAGAAAAGTATGTTAAAGTGAACATACCTATCATGGAATACTTATTTATACCAATTTTATTCATGTATTATTACATTTCAATTGACAACTGAATCATATTGTACATTTTGAAACGACATTATAATGCCTTTTTCAAAGGAGGAGAGTCAATAAGGTCTGTTTTCAACACTATCACAAATTGATCCTAAACATATGGAATAATTATGTTTTTTGAACATAAAGCCTAAAACAGTCTACAACTCTTAATACCTTAAGAAAACTATTTTTCTTACACCTGATGCACATAATCATATAAATAACATTCTTAGTGTAGTTATAAAAAAAGCTTTTACCTCTGCCCCTTCCACCCTTTTCCCCGTTTTACGTAACCCCTGAAAGATACTGAAGAATATCAAAAAGATTTCACAAAAACACTTATCTGTCAGTCTAATATCAACAATATTGAAATGTTTCTAGTTTAAAAATAGGTCAATCCACCTCCTTCCATTCAAGCGTGCATCCCGTATATTTTTTTCTTCCTTGTACTTCCATCTTGTTTCTCTAACTTTTATAAACATGCATACAAATTGGGTTTAAGTATAATATTAAAATTAATTTCTAATATTATTTGTTATAGTTTGAAGTTGCCTCTTACTGATTGGGGCGTGTAAAATGCTGGCGGCAGAGAGTTTTACTTATTGCTAAATCTAGTAGAATATTATTTTTCTAGATCTTTAAATAAATGTTTTTACATGATGTAGAATTTCTTTTATATTCAATTCTTTACTTCGGTGTCTTTTAGAGCTTATGCAGTAGAGTGGGAGGGGGAGTAGAGAGGAAAAGAGTAAGAGTTTATTTTTTTGATTATAAACATTCTTAAATTATGCCCGAAAAATATTATTTATATGATTCTACACATCAGATGTAAAAAATGGTTTTATTACATTTTTAAGCATTCTTTAATAGGTCCAAAAACCGGCCTTATTGACTCTCCTCTTTTGCATTTAAAATTGATTCCAAAAAGAAGATGCAAATACTATAAAGCGGAAATAGCAATACAAACTCAGTTTTCAGATCCTACACTCATAGGCGACGATTTTTTACGATAAAGGAATTGAGGATATCCTATATTAGGAGAATGGGCATTTTTATCAGCAAAGTTTGCAAAACTTTGAAAATATTTTGCTCACTTGAACATAGAATTATAATACACATTGTTGTCACTACAAACATATTGGATATACCAATTAAACCAATAAACCAATAAAGCAATTAAAATTTCAAACTTCTTTTCCATACTTTGTGGTACTTAACGATCCTTTTTCTATTCCATATAAATTTCATCTGACAATTGTCTACAATGTTTCCAATGAAACAAATTCTGATTATTATTTTAGGCTTACCTATTTATTAATTTACCTGCATTACCTTGTTTTGATTTAAAACAGAACAATTTACTTAATCAATCCCTGCTGCTTTTTTTTAAGTCTTTATCCAGTTTAATGGCACGGTTTATTATCCGCGTAGTGCTAAATTATTTCCCAGATTGAAAACTCGAGTTTGCGAGCCCGTGCAGTAAAATAGTTCATTTTCAGAGTTACGCATTTAAGAGGGGTAATCCTGGAGGGAATCTTCATCCTCCGGCACGTATTGCTTTCATGAAAGGATAACAGGGTCTATAAAATGGCAAATGGCACACGCTCCGTTCTGAATACTTTATCAAAAGCGGATTTTCTTGCAATAAATCAATTATCTTTTATCTACTACCTCATGAAATTCTCAGTTTTGAATACGAGTCGGAGTTCGGAGTAGATTTTACGGATTAACGAAGAACTGGAACTGTTCCCATTTTGTGAACTGTTGACTGGATTAACTGCTGCTGAACAGCGTAGATTTTTTTCTTAGGTTTGTGGGCATCGATTATTTCAATATGTTTTAGTAATTTTTGTTTTCATTTACGGTAAATATAGTGGTAATGCTCAGGCTAAAGAAGGTACCAAATTAATCTTACTAATTCTATCAAATATAATAATTTTCTAATCAAACAATTAAATCTTTTATTAAAATATTGCATTTTGTATCAGTTATCGCTATAACCTAAATAAAGACAATATTATACCGTTTGATATTGTTCTTATTTTTTTCCTTCTTCTCTCTATATTTTGCAATTTTATTTTAATACTAACAGGTATTTACTTATTCTATCACAGATGTTAAAAACTCCTTAGTATTAAAAAAAATGTGATAATAACGACAAGCAGTCTGTCACTGGTGCTTAGTAATACGTACCTACATCGGAAATATTTTTTAAATACCCTTTTGTTGTTTGTATTTGTTGTATATTGTATTGTTTGCTAAAAGTTCTTACTATCTACTATTAAATTCTACTTACCATTTCAACAACTTCAGTAATTTGATCTCATGCGGCTGTTTGCTTGTAATTAAAAAAGGTCAGTTTGCAAAGTATTTCTTGTTCACTTTAATGACTATTGACCGTTATATTGTTAAACTCTTTTAATTCATTTTTGTAAGATACATTTAAGCACTCAGAAAGCTGGTAAAACAAGGCACTGATACGATTTCTTAGTACATAGGGTTTCTTTGAACCGCTGTCGACAGACGTTTTTATGTTTCTTTGTCTTTCCCTTTCACAGTGGGAGGTTATTGATTTTGTTAACCATTATTATTTCTCCCATAAAGGCAACACAATATACTCGTATGTCTACGTCTGTCGTAATTTTTGTTGTCAATAACAAAGACATAAGTTCAAATTTTTATTCTGGTTAATATGAAAGCAGGTTAATGAATATTTGTTCCGAATTTAGCAGAATAGATCCAGTTCCTCGTTGTGCAGAGTTTTGTAAATGTCACTATAAGGTATTCTGCTTTCTTTAGATATTTAAAACTGTTAACTGTTATTTGACAATATATAAAGTCTTATTTATTTTTAATTATGTTCAAGTTCATGACTAAGAAATCTCAATATATCATTACATAATTTGGCATGTAGTAGAAATATTATTTGAAATATTCAGTTAATTCTGTCTATCTGGTATTGTTTTGTATGTTTTAATATAATAGAACAAATTTTATATAACTTATATTTAATTTGAATATTTGTTATTAACTTTATTGCGAAATGAATAAATTCATTGATATTAATAATCAATGTATTTGTTATAAAGGCTTTAATTACAAATTTAATTTATATATTACACTAAAACCACACTAACTAAAGCTGCAATAAGGTAACTAATTTAAATTAATACTGAAACCAATTAATTATAATTGAAATTATTTCAGGAGAAGTGTAACAGGTAGTTGGTAATTAGTTTAAAATTGATTAATAATTATTATAAGAGTATTACCTATTATTACAATGTAGTTTGTCGTTCTAGAATACTACCTATTACTTAATGAAAATGCAAAATGTCTAGTTTAAACTTTTAACGATTTCATCAATCAGGCGATTATAAAAATTGTTCCTTGAAATAATTATTGGGAATAAGTCAATATCTATTTTTAACAAATTAAGTAGGTATTAAAACATGGACCGCAGAGTAATGGAATTTTATCAAGTTAATTAAAATACTAATAATTGCATACAGGAGTACTTTAAGTATATAAATATATCTGAAGAGGTGATTCCTTGGGTCATTTTAAGAAGAAAAATGACTGTATATTACAAAAATTATTCAAAATTTAACAATCTTTCAGATGGACCGCATTTCTACGTTCCAGGAATCAAAAAAATTTTTAATATCGCCACGCCATCTATACAGAAAGATTTGAATTAACAATTCTAACTGCAGTTTGAAGCTATTCGAGGGACCTAACCCAGTTGTACCAGGAAAAAGTTAACAAAATAATAATTTCTAACTCGTAAGGAAAGCGATTGTAGAAAATAATTGATAGTTGTTTTAAGTGTTCCGCGGTTAATCATCTCCCGCGATCGGTAAATACCCATTTCAAAACCGAATATGACCGTTCAACAGTTACCGAGGTCACAGGCGCGTATCTAAAATAGGCGAATTTTTTAATAGATGCTATTGGTGACGAAGCATCCACAACGTCACATTTTAGTAATCCCACTGTCCGCGTCATTATACAATAACATGTACTTGTCTGCCTCTAATCTGAAGCTTCGCATCGATCAATTTATTCGATACATATCTAGCGGCATCCTAATGCCAGTTTTTTTTCTGTGGGATGTTGAGTGTGCATTTCATTGTCGTTAGTGCGTGTGTGAGTGTGACGAATCAGTAGCATTGTGTATCATGAGCATAGAGCGGCACACGGCTTGTCTATTAGTCCAAGAGAATTAAGCTCAAAACCTTCGAGATATGGCTGTTGCTTGACGTAATTTGGATATTAGTAAAAATCGGTCGAAAATAATATATACAATGAAAATATAAGGTTGCGCCAAGAAAAAAAGTTGTGCTATTTGCAGAAAAAAATAAAAACTGCAAAAATACTCAAAAATGACGTGTTTTTTCTAACATTTTCCAACATAACTTCTTAAATATGCAGTTTACAGAAAAAACTATTACTGGTGAAATTGTTTGTTATGAAATTTGCTACAAGATAGAATTGTTTTGATACCTGCGCATATCATATTTTTGTTGCTAAATAGCCAAAACAACGTAAGAAAGTGATGAAAATCGAGGTAATTTGGAAGTGTCAAACTGACAGGCAAGAAATTGTCCAATTCTACTATAAATGTAGATGTAAGTACTTTAAACGATTATAAAACGAAATTCCAAAACCCGATCCAAATCGGTCTGATAGTATTGGTATGAGACAATTTGTTACTAAATTTCAGCGCGAAATGTCGTTATTTTTTTACGTGAGTGCTGGGGTTAAAGTTAGGCATTTTAATTGGCGCTGATTTTTTTACACATACTTAGACCCCGTAACAATCATATAGANCTAACTTTAACCCCAGCACTCACGTAAAAAAATAACGACATTTCGCGCTGAAATTTAGTAACAAATTGTCTTTTACCAATACTATGAAACCGATTTGGATCGGGTTTTGGAATTTCGTTTTATAATCGTTTAAAGTACTTATATCTACATTTATAGTAGAATTGGACAATTTCTTGCCTGTCAGTTTGACACTTCCAAATTACCTAGATTTTCATCAATTTCTCACGTCGTTTTGGCTATTTAGCAACAAAAATATGATATGCGCAGGTATCAAAACAATTCTATCTTATAGCAAATTTCATAACAAACAATTTTACCAGTAATAGTTTTTTCTGTAAACTGCATATTTAAGAAGTTATGTTGGAAAATGTTAAAAAAAACACGTCATTTTTGAGTATTTTTGCAGTTTTTAATTTTTTCTGCAAATAGCACAACTTTTTTTCTTGGCGCAACCTTATATTTTCATTGTAAATATTATTTTCGACCGATTTTTACTAATATCTAAGTTACGTCAAGCAACAGCCATGTCAATGTGTAATTCTCCTGGACTATATAGATTTAGACTATTTCTGCTATTACGATAATTGCCACTCACTAGCATGTTTCAGATTACTACTATTTGATATTTGATAGCCGCCACAAAGTTTCCGAGGTCTAAATGTAATATACAGAGTATGTTACATCTTACGTGTTATTGCTGTTCAAAGCATTTTTTTGTATCTACTGGTAGAGAGCGATTTACTAATCTGTGGATACTATAAGAGCAGGACTAATATCGCACTAGGCGAAATAAACATTTTAACTAATTATATTGTGTATATCTTTAAAGATATTTGCATAAAAAAATTAACATCCTGTAACTGTGAAGATTAACCGTTTGAGACAAAACTTCATACGAACTTCTTCTCAAAATTCAAGGCACCCCTGAAATATTTCTATGTACTTAAATTACATCCTATTATTGGATGTTTATGAACCCAAAATCTGCAACTACAAATTACTGGTTAACAGTTATATTTTCATCATAACTGTGATCTGTGACTTATAGAGAAGAGATGTATGTTTTGTCTGAATTCCGTTGTTAAAGGTTGATTGTTAAAGTTGTAGCATTTTGAAATGCCACTTTTCTTATTTATTAGTTAATTAGGTTTAATGTATGTATAATTACTAATAACACTACTTTTAATTTAGTATTTCTTCTTCGTATAGGTATATTCTATGTCATATTTTACTTTTTTTTTTTACAAATTTCGTTTTGTTTTGACACAATATTTACATTACGTCCGAAGGTGATTTTGATTACCTCAATTTAAACCCTTCCACAGAAAGTGAGTTGCAACTAAAAGGTATTTCTTACTTCATAGTACTTATGTAGGTAATTGTTCTATTTTAGGGTTTTTAGGATAAGTTAGACAAGTTACAGTATTTTTTCTCCAGCACTTCATTTTGTGGACCTTGAAGCTACGTTCATCATTAGCTACCACAGTTTCCCAGCAGCAATTGATATACACTGGTCAACAAAACCTAGGACTGGATAGACGCTATTTTGTTTCACTCGTCAGTCACTCGTTGCCTATTGGATAAACGTAAAATAAAATAAGTCGAACACTGTATACTTAGCACGTGTTAATGGTGTTTATAGTCCTAAGATAAACTTACTCCAGCGAAGCCGACGCTGTGGCTAAATACGCTGATCAGCAGAAATGCTTATACAGGATCGGAAAGTCCCTATGGTTCATCGGCCGTTACGTGAGAGTGATAAAGAAAGTCATAGAAATCCGTGCGATATAGAAAGATGGATATAATGAAGGCGTCTAATAGTCACCGCCCATTTCGCCCTTCCACAAATAAGAAGTAGATCTTATTTACTCTACTATCTACTTCAATTTTTTTTTATTTCATTACTGTGTTTGTTATCATATCTTTGTTTCACGATTTTGAATTTCGTAACTTGGCAAAATCTAGAGTACGCAACACATTTCATGTGAAATTACGTGGCGCCCAGTACAACCTACCTCAATGACCAGAAAGTTATTACAATCCACGACCCTAATGCTCTCTGACGAAAAGCTGCCGTACGCTAATGTCGGATCCCCGATGATATTTTTTTTTTGTCTAAAGGGACCCTGCAAAGTGTTCTAGACAACTTGACAAAGTACATTGCGCATCTCGCAGCTAATTAAAGATTGGTCAGAGCGTTCTCTAAGACAATTTATTAGATTCGATTAAAGTAGAAATCATTCAGTCTATCATGACCTAATAATAGGTAAGTTTGGAGAACGTGACAATATGAAAATTAACTTTTAAGGGAGTAATATATTTCGGCTAGTTCACCAACCACATTAATTATTGAGTTGTCAATTTATGTCATAGTAACGTAATTACCCATTTGATGATTTATAGCAATAATAACGGATAAACATGAACAGTTCGAAAATAACCTCGCGTAATTTTCCTATTCCGGTTATAGCCGTAATTAATTGCCATTAACGTTAAAACCTGCCTAAAAATGGAAGTGTATGAACAAAAAGATACACTAAATTATTCAAGCTGTTCTAGTGGCTACATAAAGAAAACAATGAATATCGCTATGGAAACAGGCGAACTTGGAGTTCCAGGTCGCACGCAATGCGTATATGGATTTCAATTTACTCTTTGGGGTGGATTTGGGGTAGTAATATAATAGGCATAGGTCATAACAGAAAATTATGGTCGAGTAGTACGGGTGGCGCTAGAGAAGTTTTCCCCCTAACAGTGAAATGAAATACTTATCCTGTAGTGACGTTAATCCATGAAAAAATGACGAATTTGGATTGTCAGCAGTAATTTTTTTAACCTATCACAGTAGGTAACTGCTGTTATTGTAATGGTTGAATGATACCGAAGATTAGACAATAATTTTGATAGTCAATATTTCCAACAACAAAACTAATGCCACTAGATCCTTTACTGTAAATTCAGAAGTTTGACTCTTTCTATGGGTTATTCACCCATTATGCCACCGCATATCATGCCATAGATGGTTGTTTTGATTTTGTAATAGTTGCAGGAATGCATTCTGTAGGAAAAGCCTCTAACAAAACCGCACCTTACCTTGAGTTACGAAATTCAAGTGAATTCTCGGGCTACTACTTTCTTCGAAGCTCGGTGACTCTGATATAAGATGAAGACGGTGATATTACAAATTTAAAGGCATGAAGGATGGAAATATTCCACCATACCAGAAAAATACCTGGAGTATTCTAATCAAAGCAAAATTGTTAAGTATAAAAAAATGTACACCACAATAATTTTATTGACAACAAAAAGTGTGACGATTCCTAGCATTTCATTGATCCTTCTCGACGCAGTAGTCACTATCACCGGATCCTCAACCCCTAACAACTGGGTTACTGCGGATTTCTTTAACAGCGTATCGTACTCGGGAAACATATCTCGCTGGTGAGCCTCTTTCCATTTCTGATTTTACTAGTGTAAAAAAGTAGAGTTGATGTTCGATCACACCTTTTAATGGTTCCGTCAATTGTCAAGGCAGATCTTCGCTTTTTGGCCTTTCTGAGTTTCAGCGATCCCTGTTGTTGGGCTTCTGGATTTATGTTCATTGCGTTGCTTGTTGGTTACAAGAGAATTTGAAACATCAGTAATTGTTTGGCCAGCGATTTTCGACGGTCACCCTGACAACATCTCTGGGATCTTTAAACGCCGTCTGCTTTGGATTGGTGTATCAGGAGAGGTTTTGAGCTTCATGGATAGCTTCGCCGATTGGATTCGAAATATCGATGAAAATTTTTAATATTGTCAGGCGCTGTCTGGTGGCTTTGGTGAGAAATACAATGTTCTCGTACATGTTCCGCTTTATCTGAGTTGTTCTCGAGCTTTTTTTTTGAAGACGGGCGGTTTCTGGCCTTGGATTCAGAACATGGGTAAAAGACATGGGTATAGGATTTTGTAAGGTATATTTTATGCTAGCCGTTCCCTTGTTCAACTTTGATCAGAGAATTGTTCAGAAATTATTGTCACTGGTTCTTATTTTCCAGTACAATTAGTTTGCTAAATTCTATATGTTTAAAATTGTATTTAAGTGTAAAAACAACAGATGCATGAAGTTTTTTTTAATCTTTCAATACGCCATTTTCATAACAATTTCAAATTTATGTAAGACTGGAATAATGATTTCTCTTACTCAAATCTCGAGATTCAATTAAAAAAAAATACAAAATTTATTCATTTAGATACATAACTTCTTTTTATCCAATATTCATTATTCCAGGAATTAAGCTTGCTTCATATTTAACAGAATTTTAAAACAAATGCTTTGAATTCAAGCATACAAATTTCCAGGGCATTTGTTAACATTTGGATAAAATCAACGTATAGGATTTCAGCCAGTTCAGTAAGTGTATAAAAATCGACCAGACACTTGATCGAGCGTGTAATCAAATTTTCCTAATAATCTCACGTAGAGAAATCTTTTCCTTTGTTGTACTGTTCACTTCAGAGCAACAGTTGGTAAATTAAATTAATTTGGTGAGAAGAATGCTCATTGAACTTCAATGTACCACGTAAACCTGTTTTGTCACCAAATTACATAAACGATGCAAAAACCGTTTTGTAAATAACAAACTTTAAACATTCAGGTTATTTCAGTTACAATTCTATTAAGTCGAAATTATAATATTATGGGTCTATTATGTATTATGTTTAAATTTTAAGCTGTACTTATAAAGTGATTCTTTAAGTTTTAGTTTTAAACACTATTTTGAAGTGTAGGAAAATCTTTTAAAAAATTATTACTACATTCTCATAGACTTGAAAGATATGAAAGTTAGTTTGCAATTTAAGCGTGATCGTACCAGTGCGATCTGCTATAAATTAATGTATGTCAAATTCCAAATAGGTTCGTTTTCATGACATCTGATGCTAAAATGATAGAACGCTAGGAAATAACACGGCTGGATATCCATGACATCAATAAAAAATAACTAAAATGAAAAAAGTCATACTTCTCAGTTACTGTTTATAGCTAATAGCAGTGAGGTCAAAAGGCGACTTCCCTGCACATGTTGCGTTATTACTCAAATTTATATACTCTTGAACTGTAGTAAATAGTTTTATATTATACTATCTATAGTTCTATAGTTTTATATACGGAAAATTGATAGGTGAAAAGTAACTTTTTGCTCAATATTCTTTTTCGTGAGGCGCAAGATTTTTTATTCAGTTCAGTCATCATTTCCTTTTTCATTTAAAAGTTTATTAGAGAATATGTTAATATTGTGTCCCACGATAAAAACGGGAGAAATTAATAAGATAATAGTTTGCATTTATTATATAGGAAAATACTAAAAATAATAAAATTACAAGACGTTTTTGAATAAGAAAATACAATTTTTAAAATTATACCGTTTTAAATCATAATGCCAAAAAAATTTAATATGAACTTTCTAAAATGCGCTTGACGAAAAAATTTCTGAAATTTTCAGCATTTAAAAGTGATACATCCTGTATTTCTCGATCATTGTTACCTTGTTTCTAAAACAAAAAAAAAGGCAGCGAACATATATACAGGTTAGAATTGTTTAGGGGTAGACTATAAGGATACTGAAAACACTCCGAGTGTCTCAAGTTACAAAAAGGTTGCGCAATATTTTGATGCAACTTTTCCTGAAATCAAATCTGAGATGTTTGGCCTATTTCCTGAAATATAACTCTTGCTAGTAAGGTAGTTTAATGAAATTCGGTTCATAGACACAACACTTCCGAGTGATTACAGTGACCAAGTTGAATTCCAAAATAATAATAAAACAACTAGGTTTATCAAAAAGACCTACTATAAGCTACATTACTTAACATTAAAATTTAATGAATGGTTGTAAATCTAACTACACCACTGGATTTTACAGTCCCTCAATGTGGATTATACCAGAAAAATTATTTCTTGCTTATTGTAAAATTACCGATGCAATTATAAATAAATAAAATATCCACTAATGTGTTCTTCTTAAATGAGTTCTATGGTAAATGAAACAATCATTTTTAAAGTATTTAAAAAAAATAATTGATATAATATTATAATTATTATTGATATAATTATATAGAAAAATGGAGTCATAATCTTAAATTTTATGTTTGATTTGAAACAGCGCTTTTAAGAAAAACACATTGCGAACAATTTATCTGTAAGATATCTAATTTATTTATGATGGAAATGATGTAAACTATAATATTAATTTTACAATGAACAATGAATACTTTTTCTTGAAATTTTGTACCGACCACATTAAGAGGGTGCAAAGTTCTATCAAATTTGACGTCGAAAAAAAAGTAGAGTGTGATAAATAACTGGAAATAAATTAAAATGTTGATACAATAACAATTTTTATTCTTATTTTTTACAAAAAATTGACTATCATATCTTAAAAATTGAGAAAGTTAGAGAAAATGTTTACAATAGTAATCAGCATGTCCCATTAAAATTTTTTAAAGCAATTGAGTCTCCGATTTTTTCATCATATTTTATAAACCATTTCAGGATTTTCAGCAAAATATTACGCAACCTGTTTCTAATTTGACGCATTCTAAAACACTTTTTTTCTCTATATATTTTGCCGTTTGAGAAAAAATATTAAAAATTGATCAAGAAGTCGATTGCACCAAACGAATCAGTTTCTATGAAATTATTTTTACTTAAACAAGGGTCCCCCATACAATGAAAAAACAAACAAGTAAAAAAATTATATAATTATGTTTCTCTTAGATAGTCATAAAATCCTTGACAGATTTTTCTTCTTGCTCTTCAGAGACGATAAGTTCTAACTCTTTACAAGGCAGTTTTTAAGTTTCGATATTTTTGGGATCATCAAATTGCTCAACTCCATAAATATGTGACGTAAAGTGCTTTTCAGTCCTATATAAAAAGCCTTCCGTTCAACCCCTTGAGACCTGTTCCATTTGCAAATAGTTGGAAAACAGCCATATCAAATTCACTGCTATTACGGGCCTTTCATACTGCATTTGTTGCTTCCTGTGGATCAATATGACGCCTCGTGGTTCTGGGGCAGAAGTTGTCCTAATTTTAGTAATTAAAAAACGGGTCACGGCAAACTATTTAGCTATTAAAATCTTTTAATGCCGTTGGATTCATCCGATGATTTATATTTCAAAATCATTGCGACATTTCGAAATATAAATCGAAAAAACTGATTTTTCCCGATGGAATAAGAGTGTCATGAAACCTGATCCTTACTCAAATACAAATAGGATGTGGCACTAAATTAAATAAATTTCATAAAAAACGATCAAAAATTAATTATCGGCGAGGATTACATTGAATGTTGCCGAAAATAATTGGCACTGTTAGGCCACATTAATTACGATTCATTCATAAAATCAGGCCTTAAATAAACACTTATCGCTTCTGATCATATTGACATGCTGCTTTTTGGGGTCGCAGGAAATATCTATTTAATTTCATTAATGTATTCTATATATAGTAATTGAATGTGTTCTCTTTGTATCAAATTAAGTATCAAATACATATATCTATATTGTAAATTATTGTGTACAGGGTGAATCACTATATTTTGACTCCCCTTTAACTTTTTTGTTTTAAAAGCTATAAAAAAATGTTAAATATAAAAGTTGCACGAGTTTTTATGAATTTCTCGAAAATGATAGTAGAAAAACAAATGAAGTCCAAACAAAATGGCCGCGGATGTTAACTTTGTTAAGTTAAATGGAACACCCTGTATATTTTTACATATGTGGATAGAACCTTCCCTGTCGAGCATAGTCATGTAGGGTTTGTTGGGTCCATCGCTAACAATAAGCGAGATACTATTAAAAAACGAAAAGAAGGTTTTTTTATTAAGAAAATAAGACATCTTGTATAGACCAGTCGCCAGAGGCCGAAAATTTACTGTTGGTGACATTTCCTTGATAACTCGGAAATAACTACACAGGAATTCTTTAAGTGATGAGTACAATAACAGGCTAATTTGCTGACAAAGTATTTTATCAGGAAAAAAAGTTATCAACAATTTAATCGTGAAAAATTATTTTTTAGTAGTTTTCTTTAAATAACTCAGCGGGATGACTTTGTACGAAAAAATGCTTAGGACATGATTTTGTTCGTAATAAAAATAGCTGCAAAATAGCGGTAGTCCGATTACGAAATTTGCAATACGTCAATTTGTTTAAAGTTGCTATAAAAATGTCAATTATAAACAAAAAGTGATAAAACTTTCGAAAACTACAGTTCAATATATATATACAATAAGGACGCTAAAGCTGAAAATCAGGAGAGCAAAACGTTTTGTTCTATAAGGTTTTATACATCCATTGGCATCTGAAACTCGAAACTTTGCCTTTGTTTGAAGGTTTGCTGACACTTGAAATTTGGTATACACATAGTGTAAATATGCAGAAACCAAAAGCAATTTGTAAAATTCAATTATCTTCATTTTTGCAGCTTTGGTAAGGTTTCATACGCCACCCTAGTTTTATACGTCACCGTTTTTTTAATTTTTGGAAAAATATATATGTATATTTATAAAATATTCCATCACGGTAGATTAACCAGCACAATTACCTACAATTAAAAAAAAATAATTTTCATCGTTTAGATCCTAAGCTACTTAACATTTTGCGCCTGTTAGCCGTAGTCGTACATTATTCAACATATCAACATAAAACAAAATCATACTTGTGGGGTAAACCTTTAACTTTTCATTTTCGAGCGCGAGCTTCGCTCTTCGGCGCTTGTATACTATTAGAAATATGCAACAGTAAATTTAATCAATTGTTTACTTAAAGTTAAAGGTTTACCCCACACGTACGTTTTTGTTTTATGTTGATATGTTGAATAATGTACGAGTATAGCTAACAGGCGCAAAATGTTAAGTAGCTTATGATCTAAACGATGAAAATATATATTTTTTTAAATTGTAGGTAAATGTGCTGGCTAATCTACCGTAATGGAATATTTTATAAATATACATAAATATTTTTCCAAAAATTAAAAAAAAACGGTGACGTATAAAACTAGGGTGACGTATAAAACCTTACCAAAACTGCAAAAATTAAGATACTTGAATTTTGAAAATTGCTTTTGGTTTCTGCAATTTACACTATGTGTGTACCAAATTTCAAATGTCAGCAAAGCTTCGAACAAATTTGGCAAAGTTTCGAGTTTCAGATGCCGATGAATGTATAACACCTTATAGAACAAAAAGTTTTGCTCTCCTGATTTTCGACTTTATCGTCATTATTGTATACTATAGTTTTCGTAAGTTTTATCACTTTTTGTTTATAATTGACATTTTTATAGCAACATTAAAAAATTGACGTTTTATACCGTTTTTTCAATCTCACGGCTTTGTTATTACAAATTTTGTAATCGGACCACCGCCATTTTGCAGCTATTTTTATTACGAACAAAATCATGTCCTAATCATTTTTTCATACAAAGTCATCCTGCTGAGTTATTTAAAGAAAAGTACTGAAAAAAATTTTTTTTTCACTATTAAATTGTTAATAACTTTTTTTCCTGATAAAATACTTTGTCAGCAAATTAGCCTGTTATTGTACTCATCATTTAAAGTAGGCCTGTGTAGTTATTTCCGGGATATCAAGATTTGACACATAAGCCGAACCTCTACCAACTGGACTAGTAATTATTAAACCTTTTTCAGGCATTTCTGACTTTTTCCAATTACGTAAGGATTTACATTGATATGGTCCAAAAAGCGTATAGGTATTCTTACTAAATCTCACTAATTAGGCCGTGAGAGGCCTAATTACTCATGGACAATGTTATATGGTAGGCCGTGACAGTGACAGCTAATGTCATGACAACATTGTTATTGTTTGACAGTTTGTATTATTATTTAATTAAAATGGGTTACACAGAAGTAGAAAATTGAAATATTATTGGAATTAAAATAAAGCAAAGTTCTTCTCCATACTCTATTTTAATTCTAAATAATTGTCTACTTCTGTGTAACCTATTTTAATTAAATAATAATACATACTGTCAATCAATAACAATGTTGTCAAGACATTACTAGCTGTCACTGTCACGACCTACCATATAATGTCCATGAGTAATTAGACCTCTCACGGCCTAATTAGTGAGATTTCGTTACATTACCTATACGCATTTTGGACCATATCAATGTCCGATCTGTCAAAATATATTATAACTAAATCTGTAAATCCTTACGTAATTGGAAAAAAGGCAGAAATGCCTGAAAGAGGTCTAACAATTACAAGATGTATTATTTTCTTAATAAAAAACCTTCTTTTCGTTTTTTAAAAGTATCTTGCTTATTGTTAGAGATGGACCCAACAAACCCTATATGGCTATGCTCTACAGGGAACGTTCTATCCAAATATGTAAAAATATACAAATCCATTTAACTTAACAAAGTTAAGTTAAATGGATTTGTTCGCGGCCATTTTATTTAGACTTCATTTGTTTTTCTACAATCATTTTTTAAAAATTCATAAAAAATCGTGCATCTTTTATATTTAACATTTTTTTATAACTCTTAAAACAAAAAAGTTAAAGGGGGGGTCAAAATATAGTCACACTGTAAAGAGGCAATTAAGGATTAACCTCGTCAGACCTGAATGTACACTAAGTTAACATCGATGGGATTTCAGGATATTTAAGAAACTTTTAGAAACTAAAACAAAAAAACTGTAGAGAATCTCACTCTCTAGCTTAGGCCATAGTAGAGTATCATTTCAATTTAAAAAACCAAAGTTGCTTTACAGCTCCGCGAATCATATTTATCCTAATATGGATCTTTCCCAAAAAATTCTTGTTTTTACATTAATTCTAATTCAAAGATAGTCCCGTTACTGAGATTAAGGGTTTTCGTAAAAAGTCTGTTTATTTATATCTTGGACAATAAAAAAAGAGCACCTAATTTTTAATACTAATTATGAATTTATTATTTTAGAAAATGAAATAAAAGTATTTTTGGCCATAAAAACAAAAACAGCACACTTTTTTTATAAGAACAGACAATTTTGTGATTTTGTTCAAACAAAGTTGACGACACCTTTGAATCTTACAGACAATATACCAGGTGATTCAAAACTTATACAAACAAATTTTTTTATGTACAGGGGACTCATAAATATAATTTTGTAAAAAATCAAAAAGGACAATTTGAAAAATGTACACTTTTGCACGGCACAGGAAACTGGTCCACTGTAAAACCTGATCTCACGTAAGGCGAATCATGCAGTCAGCGACCAGCACGGCGGCAAAGTGTAATAAAAAATGAACAGAGACAAAATTGAAAGAATTTCTTTCCTAAAGAAAGAAATAAAATTTTATGACACCTGTTTTACATCAGCAATTTTCAACTGCTTTTGCCGATATTATTATTAATTAATAAAATTAATTTGTGGTTTTAATTCATAAAATACTTTGACATACCTGATGTTACAACAACGATATCCATCAACTCCGAGTTGATATACACGTAAACCATTTTTTACACTTGAAAAACTAATGTAACCACTATCGCAACAACGATGATATTAAAATCGGATTTCAGTATTCAGTAGCCCAGCGATGTAAAGGTTGAAAATGTGTACTATATTTTTTTCTTGGAAACTATAACATTTTACAACATTTTTTTTTACGATATTGACTCCATTTTCCATGACGCATATATTCTCATTTTTTTTTTTGGATAAGTTGTGAATCACCCTGTATACTTAATACATAATATCTAATATTTGAATTGACGTGGTCAATCCGTTTGGCAGATATAAATAAGAACATGTTTTTTACAAAAATTTTTACTCTCTGTTTTCATAAACTTTTTATATCATTTTTTGGAGTACGGTTTGCTTTTAAAATCCTTACTCTTTCTTTATAATACCATGAACTTAACAGCCAATAGGTAGGTGTGTGACAAATTGTATTATAAGCACCATTACACTTACAACGTAAACATACATTTCTTAGGTATTATTGAACTTATTTAGGTATAAAATAAAACTAAGATAATGTGAAAATGACCCAAGTTGCATTTAATAAAACATATTTAATGAAACACGATCTATATACGTGTGATATATTTATTCGATCAAAACGTATTTTTCCCCTGTTAAATCTTGGGAAGTTTTAAAAAATCGCTTTAAACATTTCTTTTTTTTATGATCCGNAAATACTTTGACATACCTGATGTTACAACAACGATATCCATCAACTCCGAGTTGATATACACGTAAACCATTTTTTACACTTGAAAAACTAATGTAACCACTATCGCAACAACGATGATATTAAAATCGGATTTCAGTATTCAGTAGCCCAGCGATGTAAAGGTTGAAAATGTGTACTATATTTTTTTCTTGGAAACTATAAGCATTTTACAACATTTTTTTTTTACGATATTGACTCCATTTTCCATGACGCATATATTCTCATTTTTTTTTGGATAAGTTGTGAATCACCCTGTATACTTAATACATAATATCTAATTTGAATTGACGTGGTCAATCCGTTTGGCAGATATAAATAAGAACATGTTTTTTACAAAAATTTTAACTCTCTGTTTTCATAAACTTTTTGTATCATTTTTTGGAGTACGGTTTGCTTTTAAAATCCTTACTCTTTCTTTATAATACCATGAACTTAACAGCCAATAGGTAGGTGTGTGACAAATTGTATTATAAGCACCATTACACTTACAACGTAAACATACATTTCTTAGGTATTATTGAACTTATTTAGGTATAAAATAAAACTAAGATAATGTGAAAATGACCCAAGTTGCATTTAATAAAACATATTTAATGAAACACGATCTATATACGTGTGATATATTTATTCGATCAAAACGTATTTTTCCCCTGTTAAATCTTGGGAAGTTTTAAAAAATCGCTTTAAACATTTCTTTTTTTTTTATGATCCGATTATTAGCTTCTTTCAACGGCTAAATATGCTTGTTAGGAATTATTGAGCTAAAAATGTTTCGTATTACCTCCCGTCTCTTTTCTATTTCGTTCCAACCCCACATATAATTTTCTCCAAATTGTCATTCCTCGTTCACATTGTTTAGTAGACCCCTTTCAATTGGGTGAATCGGTTTAACGTCAAATCCATTTCTCATTCCTAAGTGCTTCATTCTCTCTTTATTTTCACTAAATTTGTTTTGTTCAGCGCTATGTAGGGTGGCACCATTGCAATAAGTACCTAATTTAAGTTATAACATGCCTGCAAAGTAAATTTTTTTCTTAAAAATATAGGTTGGAGAATAAACTATATTTCACTTCACACCGTTCTTAACTGTTGGTGTTTTCAGTGATGACTGCGCAAAAACTTTGCCGCGACTGAATCCCCCACGATGAACGGCGAAACGTTTGGAAATACAGTGAGGAACGTCTTAGAGCAGTGGTTCCCAAATTTTGAGAGACGGCGGACCCCTAAAGCAAAACTTCTTTATATGTTATGTAAGGTATTCCATAATAAAGACCTAGACAAAGAACTTAAAGTATTTGTTTAAAGAAATCACCGATTAATAAATATACTGACATTTTGTTGTCGTTTCTCAGTCTCAAATTAAACTTTTTTTTTAGTGTGGAATTTTCTACTACCGCTCAATCTTTTATCCTCGATTAGGCTGAATATCCAATCACGAGTGCTTCTTTCTGACCTAAAGCCGAGCGGGTATCTGTCAAAGCTCTCTTTTATCTTTAATCTGTTTTCAAGTATTCCTACGTAAGTTGCTTCAGCATCTGCTTAATACTGATAATACTGATATACTTTGATAGTTGAAACATACACTACTATGCTACTATACAGGGTGATTTTTAAGTTGATACTTTCCTTTTAACACTGTATAGAATGCAAGAAAACAAGAACATTTTTCAAATAAAATTATGTCCGAAAATGCTTCGTTTCCGAGATACAGGGTGTTAAAGTTTTAAGGAAAAAATGCTTTTTTTATCATAACTTTCCTACCACTCCAGATATTTCCACAAAATTTGGTACACTTCTTTTGACCATTAAATTACATTTTTGGATGTAAAAGTTTTCAAAAAATTTCTACCAGTGGCGTTCGAACAGGATTTGTATTGAATTGTTTTAAAGAAAAAAAAAGTACGCCACTGCTTTTTCTTAAAATCAATATTATGTTTGTAATACTGATTTACTTTGGAGTTAATTTGGTCTCTTGATATTTGTTCATACGACGAACGGTTTTCGTTTAAAGAAATAAAAGCCATTTTGATGCATGGCAAAATCGCTAAAATCTGATATGGTGTTTTGTATGTAAAATTCGTTTTTGACTAATTTGTATTGAAGTAAGGCCAATTACTTACATTACTACAATTCAAATGTAATGAAAAAAATGTATCAGTAGGTATTATTTTCAATAAAAGAAGCAACATTTTCAAATCGCTTGATTTAAGTACCTGAAAAAAAAGGATCCAAAAACTGAACCACCTGCAAAAAATTATCGGTTAAAAGTATGTTTATGTTTAGGTTTTTATGTCAAGCAATGGGTTGTCAATTTCTTGTCGATCACTTGTGTCATACCTTTCCGACGTGATTTTATTAGTTTGCGACTATTTCGATTGTGAAAATGGCTCATACTTATGAGAATAATGAACTTGTGGATATGCTGCTAAGTTACGGGGAGTGTCATCACAATGCGGCTGCAGCTTCGCGGCTATACGCGGAACGCTTTCCCTTAAGAGTCCATCCCACACCCCGTACTATTACCAATGTTGTTCGGAGGGCAAGAGAAACAGGTGATTTAAGGGAACATCGTGGGGGACATGCAGGAAGACCGAGACAACCTGACAATGTGCAGAAAGAACAACAAATTTTAAATATTATCGATGAAGACCCATCAAGAAGTACTCGAGATATTGCAGATGAGGTCGAATTAAGTCAATCAAAAGTATGGAAAACACTGCGGGAAAATCAGCTATATCCGTTTCATGTTCAACGTGTACAAGCGCTACTACCTGAAGACCATCCCCGCAGAGTCCAGTTCTGTGAATGGCTCCTACAGAACCAAGCAGCTGATCAAAATTTTTCTAGAAGAATTGTTTCTGTGGACGAGGCAATATTTACTCGAAATGGAATCAATAATTTCCGAAATACTCATGTATGGGCTATTGATAATCCCCATGCTATTAAGAGGACAAATTTTCAACACAGATTTTCTGTAAATGTATGGGCAGGCATTGTGAATGGAATACTCATTGGGCCCCACATCTTACCTGACCGTTTAACGGGCGAAGAATATCTAAACTTTTTGCAAAATCATCTGCCTAATCTCTTAGAAGAAGTACCAATTAATATCAGGCAAAACATGTGGCTTTTGCAAGATGGGGCTCCTCCTCATTTTAGAAGGGATGTGAGGGAATTCTTAGATAATACTTTTCCCAATAGATGGATTGGTAGAAATGGACCAGTTGCGTGGCCACCTCGATCCCCAGACCTCACTCCATGTGATTTCTTTTTATGGGGTTACATGAAGAGTTTAGTTTTTAAAACGCCTGTAAACACACGGGAGGAAATGATTGTTCGCATAGAACAGGCTGCAGCAACAATAAGAGGGAAACCAATTTCGTTGCTACGCGCCGTCACAGAACAGTGGATAAAACGTGCACAGTGTTGCATAACAGAAAATGGTGCCAACTTCGAACATTTAATTTAACTTAGGACATAGGTATTGCATCTTTCTTACTAACAGAAATGTGTACGTATCTCGTTTGGTTTACAGTTAATAAATAAAAAGTTACATAAAAAAGCTGTTTCTTTTAGGAACCTCTTACACAGTCAAAAACCTAACGCCACTGGTACATACAATACAAATTAGTCAAAAACGAATTTTACATACAAAACACCATATCAGATTTTAGCGATTTTGCCATGCATCAAAATGGCTTTTATTTCTTTAAACGAAAACCGTTCGTCGTATGAACAAATATCAAGAGACCAAATTAACTCCAAAGTAAATCAGTATTACAAACATAATATTGATTTTAAGAAAAAGCAGTGGCGTACTTTTTTTTTCTTTAAAACAATTCAATACAAATCCTGTTCGAACGCCACTGGTAGAAATTTTTTGAAAACTTTTACATCAAAAAATGTAATTTAATGGTCAAAAGAAGTGTACCAAATTTTGTGGAAATATCTGGAGTGGTAGGAAAGTTATGATAAAAAAGGCATTTTTTCCTTAAAACTTTAACACCCTGTATCTCGGAAACGAAGCATTTTCGGACATAATTTTATTTGAAAAATTTTCTTATTTTCTTGCATACTATACAGTGTTAAAAGGAAAGTATCAACTTAAAAATCACCTTGTATAATGGTGTATAGTATATCTACGTCTACATAACTTTGATTTTTGTAGAACTACATGGGGTATTCCTTTGATTCGTGTTCATGGAAATATTACAGATCCTTTCGATCAAAATAAGACGATTTACTTAAAGTCATCCTTATTCATTTGCTTCATTTACCCGCTAGAGGGCGTCAAAATTGAATTAGTACCTGTGTAGTTATAGATGTCACTATTTTATCATTATCATTATCATTATTATTATCATTATCATTGTTAACTGACTGAATTACGTGAAAATGTAGTATAGGTATATCCAAAAAATATGAAAGAACATTGTATTGCGAGTTTCTGAACTTCACAAGGCATTGTTCCGTTATAAAATATATTAAATTTGCCATAACAATGAAATCAAACGTGTATTGATAAGCAACGAACAATCTATAATGCGAAGAAAAAGAACTGAAGATCTGGGGCTTTGCAACTGGCTGAGGTTATATTCTATTTTACGTCATCTTACATTTTAAATTAAAATGCTTTAGTTATTCAAAGTACGTTGATTTTTCCTGGCCTATATTCCCGGTCTAGCTTTAGTTACTTCTAAATTACTTAAAGTGGATCCAGTTCTATTACGGCATTCAGACTTGGCACTAAAAATGTCAGTTTTCACAGCTGACGTTAAATGTAATTTAAAACCAGATCCGAATTGAATCTAGAGCCGGAATTGGAACACTAATCCCCGTCATTATGATAATAAATCCGCGATGTCCGATGTGCAGCTTCAAATGCGCAGCTCGGGATGACAAATACTCCTCAATATGCATTAAATCTCGTTTTAATAAAGTCGCATTAATCAGTTCAATAGCGTTTCGGGAGATGCGAATTTTACCGAGGTTCAGATGTATTTTCGTTTAATTTGGATTAGCATATTATGGTAAATTATGAAATAATATTAAGTTAGGAAAAATAAATACAGGGTGTTAATGAACTTATGCGAACTATTTTTTCCACGTGTCCGTTATGTCAAAATGAGGATTTGTGTTGAGTAAAATGTAATTTTAAAATCTGACTTGCCTCAACATTGTAATGAGCCACCCTTTGAGAACTGCTGATTTTCTTAGAAGATGTTTGATGTACCCACCATTTGCTTGCACACAAGCTTCAGCGCGTATCCAATTCGCTAGCACGCGTTGCAACATTGCCACGTCATCTCGAATCGTATTACAAGTTTCGGTAATACGATGTTGCAGTTGGGCTATGTCACGAACTTCCGTGGAATACACAACACTTTTCTCATATCCCCATAAAAAGAAGTCTAAACGGGTGAGGTCCGGGGACCGGGGGGCATCTAACTAGGCTGCCGCGACCTATCCAGCGATAGTGAAAAGTGAATGTTATGTACACCATTTCTACTGAAACATGTTTCATCTGTAACAAGTATTTGCGCTGTAAATTGAGGATTTCTTGCATGTTCCTGAAGCAAGCATTCGCAAAAACCTCGATGTAGTGGAAAATCCTCAGGAGTAAGTGCTTGAACACGTTGAATATGAAATGGGTACAGTCCGCCGTAGTGTCTGCCATACGACAAGATGCGAAATATTTACTTGCTGTGCGATATTTCTGGTGCTACGATGCGGATATTCTTCGAAGAGATCTAAAATCATTTCCTCGACATTTAAGATTCTTAGTGGTCGGCCTAGGCCACTATCGCGATCTCGACGCGATTGTACTTCACCGGTGTCCAAAACTCTTTGCGCTACAGCAACAAATGTTCGCGGTGCGGGAGCACGTCATTCAGGATATCTTGCATAGTACACTTGACAAGCTCTGTGGACATTTTCGTTTGCTTCCCCATAAATTATGAGCATATCATAATATTCGCGATTGCTAAAAAAATACGTCATTTTCAAAAGAAAACTTGGAAATACGGCTATTAAATGTACTCTCGAAAAACAGTACAGCAATCACTACAACAGTGTATTACAAACTGACTTTCCAATACAGTCCGATATCATAAGAAACCTACAAACTCGTAAAAAGTGTTACAGATTTTTTTGTAAGTACTCGCCAGGATAAAATGTATTTCAGCAGTTCCAAAACAGTTTTAAATACATTTTTAATTAAATTTTTTTTCTATGACCTTAAACTTTCGATACAAGTTTGTGACATCACTTAACTCAGTTTTTGCTCCCTTTTCACCCCTTTAAATTTTTGACATAAGTTCTGTATAAAAAGGACGTGAACTAAGGAACTATGAAACGTGATAAGCAGTTACTTGTATAGGTAAGGTACACGCTTGAATTCTATGGTACAAATAAAAAAATATATAGTATCTTTACACACATCCCGAAGTTAAAAGATGCTTGTGTCTCCTTAATGTACACAGGTAATATTGTAAATGCAGATTACTCTGCTATATAAACCATAACATAAAATTTTGAGCCAGTCTAAGTTTATTAATTCTATTTTATCTCAAATCTGATGGACATTACATCTGGACATTGAGTGCCGACAAAAATTTATAGACTTGCTACAATGATATACCCACTACATTAACATTTGAATTTTAACATTGCGTCTACACCTGATGTCTTTGTTTGTCTCATTAGAGTCAGAGTTAGAGCCAGTAAATATTCCAAAATATGATGTAAACTGTCGAAGCAAATAGATAACATGTCCTGTTCTAACTTTCTTATAAAACCCAAAAGTCCTGATTTGCCCCTATGGACTTCTTGCTATGAGGGACTCTGGAAGATAATGTAACAACTTATAGGAGCTAAAAGAGTAATGGTAAAAAACCTTTAAAGATTTTTCCGAGAATTTAAGGTTAGTTTAGTAAATTTAACAGCGGAAGATCATATACATGCTAGTTCTATGGCATTTTTGATATTATTATTGTGGATGGTCAGTAATTTTACCAAAGTATCGAAGCAAACAGGAAAAGTTTTTTTAGTAAAACCGACTTGTTTTATTCAAAATAGTCCCCTTTCGACTCAATACAGCGATCGGTAATGTCTAAAAACATGTTTTAGATCGTCGGTTGTGATGTCCTTCAGGGTGTCAGTGCAAGCCTTTTGGATAGCTTCTACGTCCATGAAGAAGCTATCCAAAGCTTTCCTTTCATGGACAAATGTATTTTTCTGAAAAGTAAAAGTCGCAGGGTGTCAAATTAGGTGAATACGGGAAGTGATTGAGAGTTAAAATGCAATTTTTAGTCAAAAAATAGGTCACAAGTGTCGATCTGTAAGATGCAACTTCCTTCTGTGCAATATTCTGGCCGAATACAACGAATATGATGCACCAAACGCTTCAAAACCAAGATTTGGCCCAGTGGAACGAACTTTTTGCGGAATCGTAAAAGCAAATCAACACTCTTTATTTTTGATTTCTCCAAACGAGATTTTTTAGGTTTTGGCTCGTTTGGCGCCTTCTACTCGGCACCTTAGCGCTTGCTTTCTGGATTATATTGAAAACACCACGTTTCACAATGTATGAAAGGAAGTTTTTGTTCTTTTTGGCTTCCTTGATGATGTTCTTCGATTGTTGAATTCTAAATTCTAAATTTTTGGTCGTCACTTAACTTGAGCGGAACAAACCGTGTACAAACTTTTCAGTAGCACAAATGTTCGGCCAAAATACGATAAATTGATGTTTTTGAGATGGTCAATTTCAATTAAATGAATTTCAATGAAGAATTTGGTTTCTCTTTGATGAATTCACGCACAATTTTGATGGAATCTGCGGTGATCACGAATTTCGGTTGGTCAACATGCTCCGTTTTGTACCGATGCCGATGAAACAAACATATTGTCACTTCAGATGCAATAACTACGCTTCTATTCGTCCAAATGTCATGAAATTTTGACAGTACATCAGTAAAGGATCTACCTTTCCAACGATTTGGCCTCACTAGATATACCTATTTTTTGAGTCCTGTTTACTTTGGAATGAATCTTTTACATATGTACATAGTACATATTTTTGTAAACAGAAAAACGGCAAATTTCAAAAAACAGCAGTTATAGAGAGCATTCTTTTTTAAAAAAGCAAGTTTTATTTATATTTCAGAAACATTATATTCATTTGTGTTCTTATTTATTTGTATGATATAGTAAGAAAATTTATTAAGACTGGTTTGTACTGTTTTATTTTTCTAAATGGAAATAATAAATCGAGTGATGTGAATGACCGTGTACATAAAAATATATTCCCAATAATTTTATTACAAAATTTGGTAGTGAATGTTTATATAGAATCTATTTTCAACTTAATCACTATCTTAGTCGAGGATAATATTTTAAGGATATTTTTATACTTGTTTTTATGCTTCAATATCATAAAGTATTTAATTTATTTTTGTTTAATATCATTAATACCTATTTTAGTATAATGACATGCAGAAATATCGTTGCATGCTAAGGACATGTTTGCTGAACATTTACTAAATAAATTTACATTTACAACGTAATCTGTATATCACAAAATAATAAATCCTCTAATCAAACGTTAAATCTCAACATTTCCAACTTAATAATTTTAATGCTACTTGTGCAACGCAATGCTTTATCGACTCTTAAAAGTCTATTTAGACTAAACCAAGTAAATAAATAAAAATAGTAAAGAGTTCGATTCAACCAAAATGTTCCTGCAATACATAAAAGACAAAGTCACGCAAACTTCTTCCTCAAAATCCGTAAAGTTCTGTATAGAACGACTGCTACATAAATCTGGAACAGATAACGATTTGTATAAACTTTTGTCCGACATTATAAAAATGCTTTACAAACTTTTGTAATTATTAGAAGTATTTGTGCACCCAAAAAAATCCAATATAAGTATCCGACTATTCATAAAGTTCGCCGCAATAAATATTAATAAAAACCCTGGCCGCATTATTCCCTTTAAACTTGAATTAACGCGAGAAGTCAGCTGTTGGAATTACCCAATTTTCCTCATTCACTTTGGGTTTAAATTAATAAATGCAAAAACAAGGAATGCGTGGGCTAAAAATATTAAATATTGATTTTATATTAACGCGTTCGCCAACAGTCAGTGTACACTGTAAAAAAATCGGTGTGAGTGAAAGCAATAAAGGTACGGTGTAAATCCATTTAGTGAAATTATTGAGTACATTTTCACTCAATATTCAGCATTTTAATAGGTATTTTTACTTATTTGTGCTAATATTTTAACTAAAACTGAGTACTTTCACTTAAATATAAGTACCTGTTAAATAAATTCTTTAAATAAACTCGTAGTAAATGTCCTCATTATTTGTCTATTCCCTATTCAATGATATTTAAATTAAAATTTAAAGAGAATATAAAATAAGTCTGAGTAAAAAATACTTAATAATATTGTCAGAGAAAGTCAACTCTTACTTGGTTTTACATACTCAGAAACTCATATTTGAGTAAAATTTACTTACTTCTGTTGCAATAGTTTCACTCATAAAATTTTAGTCGTACCTACTTACACTAATACAGTGCATATTTCACTCAATCGGGTGGGGACTGAAATCGATGCATTATTGAGTGAAACTGAGCGAAATCGTGTGAAATTTTTACAGTGTAGGGTATTTATTTGCGCACTTCATGATACTTAAGTTTTACATGTGAATAAAAAAATCGTGTGGAAGTTTTTTTATAATTTTTGTATTAGGACCAAAAGTCCCTATTAAATAAATACAGATTACGTTAGCAATGCTGTTTCATAGTATGTATTTAAATATAGCTCAGTAGTGATGCGCATTGGTTAGCCTTATATTAGACAAGGAAGAAATTTGAAAAATCACGAAAATTAATAGAAAGAATGTTTAATAAGCAATATCAGCAGATTATACGTTAGGAATTAACAAAAATATGCATATGTATCTGGAAACATATCGCTTTTTTATATATAGGGTGTTCAAAATTTGCGCATTGTGTTTTATTTTGGGAAGATAGTTTGGGAAAATCATGTAAATATAAGTTAGACAGCATATCTACAGAATATATAATAATAAGAACACAATATTGGTGCCTTTGATCTCTGTCTGAGGTTCGACGCCATGTTTTTGGAATAAAATTTAGGCTTGTACATTTTTTTTTTATATTAAGACTTATCATATCCGTATTTAGATATATTAATTCACTTGTTACATTTTATTAATAAAAGCATACATCTACATTTCTGTTTAATTAACTTATAACATTATAACAAAAGCCGGGACGGGACGCGTGGTAGTTTATTTGTTAGTTCTCGGAACGAATGGGCCAACTCAGACAGTAAAATATTTCAATCAACAATAATAATTATTGAAAGGTTAAAGGTTTTCGAGTAGCTTTAGCGTCGCCATAAAGTCGTCGAGAGACTAGTGCCTTTTGTCACCGGGAGTAATAAATTTGCAAAGCCGTCCTTCGGAGAAGACCTCATGAAATTTAGTAATGTTTTTGAACAAGTTGACTTAGACCGCCGGGGCCATGTGTTGGGCATTTGGGAGCGACGGTTTAACCCATGGGAAGGGAAAAATCGATATTTCTAATAACGCGCGAAATACTTTCGAAAAGGCGTAGGAATACAAAGGTACTTAAATAAATTGTTAGAATGTTGTGAGAAAAATAATAATGGATGAAATGACTGGTTTTTAGGCGGATTTTCCAAGCTATAAGAATAGATTAAATGAGATTGACTAATCCGGCCTGTGTTGCTATACGGAGTCACGAGATGAAGGTGTAGGGTAAGTTCAGTTTAGTCACAAAATTATCCATACAATTGTAAATTCAGTCAATTAAGTATAAACATAGCAATATTAACCCCCAATATTAAGGGATCCCGCCAGTAAGATAAAAACCGAATCTTCTGTACCCAAGAAATAGGCGTGCCGAAGCGAGGTGTCGAATTCAGAAGAGATCTCCGAACAAGTTTCTCCTTGGATTCCACAGTGGGCAGTTTTCTTAATTTTATAGTCCCGGCTTAATGTAGTCATGAATAAAGTCTTTCCAAACTTTGCCATGAATTCGCGTTGGATTCCCTGAATCTCGGATTGCGTTATCGCGAGGAAATTAATTACTAATGTTTGTTCAAAGCCGTGTGTCCTCGTTATTTTGATTGTTTTGTTTTTATTGTTATTCAAAACCTTCCTCGAAGTTTTGGTGTTTTCTTACTCTTCTGAATTACGTGTCCATCCAGTGAGAGTGGAACATCCTGTACAACCAATACTTGGATTATACTCTACGTTAGCGACGGCAAATATCTGAAATTCATATTCTGGACGAACAACATTTCTAAGTTCCCACGTATTAATCAAAGTGTAGATGACAATTATAAACTCCCTTTCGAGAAGTAAATGGTAAACTCTTTTGCAATTTAATATCGTTATGATAATAGGTCATAACGAGAGATAGATAAATAAAGAAATAACTCCTCAGGTTACAACATTGTTTCATTCAGACACTCATACATTAATAAATTACCAAGTTTTATTGCAATATTAGAAAATAGTTGAGGTTATGTAATAATTTTCCTGATAATTTGGGGTTAGAATTCTGATGATCAGAGTGTGCCCGTGTATCATGAAAGATATTCGATTCGTACAATTCCAAATCATCAAATTTTCAGAAATATTGAAGGACGTCTTCGAGCAACTGGCCAGTTTAAAATTGACAGAAGTAATGCCTTACAACCTCGTCAAACTCAAACACACACTGTAAAAGAAGAAATTCTGGAAACCAGCAACCAATATCAGATTAATACAGACTCAGACTATGTCTCCAAGTTTCCAAAAGTACTGTAACCTGCGAACAACCAATTCAACCTTTTTCTCTTCACCCAATTCAAAATCTTCCACATTTTGATCCTGCTTGTCATCTTTAATTTCCTCAGATTATTCTCCAATACAGAGCTCGAGATGAAAATCCTCATGTCGTTATGGAAAAACATTTTTAGCGTGAATTGGATTGGATTGATTTTTGTCGCAATTTTCTGCTGGGTCCGTTTAGATTAAAAAATCGTCTCGATGGCAACAGCTATTTAGATTTTCTGCAAAATATGCCGGAATTGTTTGACGATATACCAGTTAAACTACTAATCACATGTATTTTATGATTGACAGTGTATGATTTTTATGATGGTCATCAAGTAAATTACTTTTGTATTGGGGTAGTTATTTCAATTTACATCAAGGGATAACTTTTAACAAACCCTTCATCTTTAGGAAAAAATATAGACGATATGGCATGATCGTTTCCAAAGCCGTAGCAGATTATTGAATTTATTTTCAATAACCATTCCATGTAGGAGATTTCTATTACGGTATTAATTTATACTATATTCGTATGTGGACTATTCCAATCGATATTAATCAAAATGTTGTTAGCGGAGTGGTATGGTTTCCATGTACGGCGTTTTTATGAACAGAAATACACATTGTGAAATTAAATTCAATCAAATGGGTCTAGTAATCGATTTCGACTCAAATATCGTGTGGAGTAACTCGAGATTGCATTCTTGGAATATACGATACGTTTCAGAGGAAACATACAGAGCTAGGACAAATGGAATTTAATAAAATAAAAATTTCTTTGCAGATTTAATAAAAATTTGATAAACTGATTTCCAATAACAGGCATTCTTTTATAGAAGAGATTAAATTGTATTTTATGGAGGACAGGAAATTGTTAATTCTTGAGAAAAGAAATTGTGAGGCAAGTGATATACAAGGTAATTCACAACTTTTCCGAAAAAAATTTGGGAATAGATGCGGCATGAGAAATGTAGTCAATATCGTAAAAAAGGTTTTGTAAAATCCTTGTAGTTTCCGAGAAAAAAAATTATTCAAGTTATTTAACCACTACAAAGCTGGACAACTGTAGTCTCTAGCGTCATTCGCAATACGCGTGGAGAGCCACGTGGCCTCAGATCAGCGAATCCGAATACTGAAATCCGATTTTGCAATCGTCGTTGCGATAGTGTTTACCTGTTATCAGTGGTGTTTATAATAGTTTTTTAGTAGTTAGTGTCAAAAATGGTTTGCGTGCGTATAGCAATTCGGAGTTGATGGATATCGTTTTAATGTATGGTGTATGACAACATTTGTATTATGGTGAAGCATTGTGTTATGGTGAAGCAAGACAACATTTGTCTTAGTTCGTATAAACTTAGTAAGACGGACCCAAATGTGTTTACACGTTGGTGGATAAAATTTTGAACAATTGTTGTCGTAACATCGGGTATGTCAAATGATTTTATTATTTAAAAACACAAATTAATTTTATTAATTAATAAAGGCAAAAGCAGTTGAATTTGGCGATATAAAAATAGGTGCTATAAAATTATATTTATTTCTTTCCTTGCGAAAGTTTTTGTCCGTTTTTATCACATCGCCATGCCGGTCGCATTGTGCGAGGTCAGGTTTTACAGTGGACCTGTTTCCAGTGCCGTGCAGAAGTGTACTTTTAAATCATTTTCGAACTGCCCTTTTTTATTTTTTCTTTACAAAATTGTATTTGTAAGGGTCCCTTGTATATCCAGATTTTTTATTTTTTTTTGATAAGTTCTGAATCACCCTGTATAATATATTCAGATACAGCAAAACATTGGTGAGGAATTTGACATAACGGTACAAATATAGGGTCCTAATTTTTCAACAACGTTTAATGATCGACATGAATAATTAGTCTAAATTGGATTAGGAACTGCAGACTGTTACAATGGGTTTATATGAAGGGTGCCGTTTGTGGCGTTTGAAGTTTCTATTATGCAGACTGTCAGAGGCAATAATAATGTTGACTGATCTGATTAACAATTTATTGTTATAACCAAAAAAGTAAATGAAATCGTTTGACTGCTTTTACTATGAATTCATGTTTTATTCATCCTAACTGTTAAAATGGAAATGTGGGATAAATTACGTATGACTAACATAAAAATGATTTCTGGGGTGTATATTTTATTTGATGAAGATTCTTACTACTTTAATAACTCTTGTCATTGTGATCACGTGATCAACGCTGCTGGCCGTTATACCAAAGGTAGATACTGCATATTAATATCTCATGAGCCGCGAAATGCGCGAAAGGCGTGGCATATCCCCATAATTCTTCTAATAAGCACGTTGTGAAAACATTGACTCAGAACTAGACCATGTGCATCATTACAAGTAGACATGAACTAAGGCGCTCGGGCATCAATAAAGTCAACTGGCGAACGTTCGTTATATATATTTTTATTGTTTAAATTAAAATAATAAAGAATAGGGTATTTTATTATGATATTTGTAATCGGATCAAAGGCTTGTTTACGCTAGAGCTGTGAATAATAGGTGTAATGTTTTTAGGACGTAGAATAATTTAGGCGACGGTCGGAATTATGTTTCTGCGCATATGAAGGTCAAATCTCATAAGATTTTAAAACCTCTCTATGTTGTACTGTGATTTAGAATTTCGGATGCACATTAGTCTTAGTATCAATTAGAGAATAAAACAGGTCCATAATGCGTGCGCAGGCTTTGATGGAGTCTAATACCCCGAGACTGCAATTATGTTTAAAAATTCAATTGTACTTATCACCATCATCACCAAGACTAATAAATGTTTATAAGGTTAATTAGAGTTTAAAATATTACTAAAAATGTATGCGTTGTTTATGAGACATCCTTCAATAAGTTTTGACATAGGCTTATGTCAAAACTTATTGAGAAAAGTCACTTATTTTATACACCGTAATACTGTAAGAGTTCAATTTCAAGCCTTTTTCCTCGAAAACCGTACACATTAGGAAGTTCTAACTAGAGTACATTATTTTTAGAAAATAAAATTGTGCATTAGAAATTGGAGTCCGAATGGTAAAAATCCTAACCTCAAAAGAATTAGAACTTAAAATGTAATACGAATGTAGCATAACTAGCGACCTCTATGAAATATACAAAAATTAATTAGACCAGCGTATTTGGCATCCTTAAAAACCCAGGAATACCAAGTTTCATAAAAATATTTCGCACCGTTTGGAAATTTTCGAAAAAATTCTATTTAAAAAAGTTTTAATTTGTCGCTCTGTATCTCGAAAACAAGAGGAGATAGACACATAGTTTATAAGACAAAAAATTCTTATTTTTTTGTCGTACTATCATCCCCTGTATTTACGGGAGGTCTTTCTGAAACAGCCTGTATAATGAATGATTTAAATCTCGAATAAAAATGTATTTTGAGGGTGGATAAACACGAACCACTTTGAATATTATTTAAGTGTGATATTGAATACCTAGTTGTACATTGCGAAGCACAATTTGACATCTGCTATAGGAAAAAATATGAAATCTCCATTATAAATCGTTTACAACGCTAAAATGAATACATCTTTGATCCCTAACTAATCCTGTTAACTTTACTTGTTTCCTTCTTTAGTTGGTGTTTAATATATTCTTGTTAACATTTTCCCATACGTCTGACATGTCAAGTAAAACGTTACAGTTGTGATAAGCTCAAAGACATGCAATAAAATGATTAAAAACCCCTTTCCGCATTTTACTTAATCATTTTTTTCGGCAACAAAAAGTTCTAATTAAGATGTATTGCTAGATACCTCCATAATCCCTTGCTGAATTTCAAGTTGCGCCTTTTCCCCGCAGTTTCTCAATTATCTCTTTAACGGGCACCCTTTATTTCGCTAATTGCTACGCTCACCCGGACCCGCGTCTACCTTTAACTGCCTTAAATGTGACTTATGTACGCCCCTAATGCTGTTAATTAATTTTCTTTTTCCACTCGAATCTCAAATAAGGTTTTTATTGTACGGACTAAGCAAAAATCTGTGCGGGTACAGTATCTGCTTTCACACACAACTCTTGTTAAACAAGTTAGTAAAGGAACTATATTTAGTCCCAATATCGGTTAAGATTTGATTGTCTAAGCAGATGATTAGGCTCTGAATATTCTTATTTTATAATATACAGGGTATTTACATAGTCGAAGAGTAAATAAATGGCAGTGCAAAAATTCGTTAGACAGAAATGTTTTTTGAAATCTTTCTAATATGATGATACGATGAAAATTTGTTTAGAACCGCTGACTCCATAGATAGCTTTGTCTCTGTTTACAAGTGTTGATGCATGCCTAATAGACGGAAATTGTTGTACATGAAGCAGTGCAATTTTCATCAGTTTTTCTCAGCATTGGGATATTTTAGAATGTTTATTTACACTTATTACACATTAATACACACACCACAGACACACTATCCTTTCATAAAAATAAAACACAGTTGAGTTAAAAAACTAGAAAAATAAATTACTTTTGTTCATTTATTAATAAAAGATACACGTAATGAAAACTAAAGTAAATTTGATGATTACCTAAAATTCAACTGTTTTCTACAGAAATGAATATTGAACTCTTTGTATGTAGTATGTAAGTCGGGGACGATTCCAGAGATTCTAAAAGAGATTTAACAACTCTATCTATTATTAATTTTAAGCGCCGTTTTACAGTCTTAACGATTTAGATTATGAATGCAACTACCTACCGTTAAAAATCCTCTCAAAGTCTGTGAACATTTTTATATACCTACTTACTCAGAGTTTAATACCTTGATTAGTTAGCCAGGTCTTAATTGGTGCTCAAAATATTAGCCTAATGGCCCTTATGAATAAAAGCCAGTAAATGCTTTTACACCCATACTTGGAACGTTTGTTTCTTCTATGAAATATTTTTAATTTTCCGTTGCTTTCTGAAACAAACTCGTATAATGGTTAACTCATTTCAACTAAAGGTTTTTTTGTGCTGCATGTTTGTATTTTTAATTAATAACTCAATGGCATTGACAATAGACGAGATAATTTCATCATAGTTTTTATATAAAAAAAGAAAAATACCTTTAAAAACAGTATTTCTGTTTCTTCTAAATGGAAAATATTAAACCACAACACCAATTTTGTTAACAAAAAACTTTTATTTGGGATAAACACGCAAAAATGTTACAAAATATTTCTTTATCCTTTAACGTCGTCATCAGATGTCATTAAGTTGAATTTGGATGGATGTAACATTATAGAGAAGAAAACTAAGACAAGCCCTAATATAAATTTTGAGCCAGTTTTTCTAAAAATGGTACCACAAATTTAGTGATTAAAATAACATAAAAAATATGTTTTTTCTTTCCTACACGCTAGCTAGGGACCTTTCGTCTTTTGTTTTTGAGATACCCGGCGCCAAAGAAAGTTTCTTTAAATAAAATTTTAACCATATCTTTTCCTAAAAATGGCATAATGTTTTAGTGTTAGTTTTTAACCGCCTGCTAGTGGTCATCTTAGGAGGCCACTTTTAAGGTATGATGCTTTTCTGTTCAGGCATAGTGGAAAGTGGCTGACTTTGGGGCAGTCCATCGCACTTTTCTTAAAAACTGTGCGATTTTGACTATAGTACCTTTTCCATGTAAAATACAATTTTAAATAATAATCCAAGTCAAGGTGTTAGTGGGATAAAGATCAATAAATAAAAGAACACTATATCATTGCCAACGTTTCGGTGTTATTTTACACCATCCTCAAGGCACGAAATTTGAAGTGTTTTTTGTCCAACTAAACATTTCTAAATATTAAGACGTTATAACAATTTTTACTGTGAAAGAAAACCGCATTGAAATTGTTCCATGAATTATAAGTACACAAATCTAGATACCATCTCCTTAATATTTAGTTTATGTTAAGTTGGACAAAAGACACTTCAAATTTCGAGCCCTGAGGATGGTACAAAATAACACCGAAACGTTGGCAATGATTTAAAATATAGTGTTCTTTTATTTATTGATCTTTATCCCACTAAAACCTTGACTTGGTTAACTAATCATGATCGCTAAACAGTGAACACGTAATTTAAATACATTTGACACAAATCGTAAGAAACTTCAAAAATATATGACATAAATTGTCACTGGGTAAGATCGTAGCTAGTGATCTCTAGGAGATCGTCAAAAACTAATAATGCTGATAAATTGAACGTCCTCAAACACTTACCTACCTGTACCAAACTTTAATGCATTATATTGTATTTTGGAACAAATATGGATAAAAATTATATGTATTTAACACACGATATCTCAAAAACAGGAAAGTAGCCTTATTTTTTATAGCCTATCACCCCTTACCCTTATGGTACATTTTTTCAACATAGCCTGTATATTGTAACAGGAAAAACTTGGCTTAAGCAAATTTTGTATTTCATATACAGAAAAAAAAAGTTAGGTCAAACCTAACTTTACGTAAAATTTATAAGGTAAGGTTAAGTTTTCCTCTATATGTGTTACATAAGGTTAATTTTTCCTTTATATGTGCTAAGTTAAGTTTTTTTATATGTGTTACAGTGTTTTTTCCTTTATATGTGCTGAATTAAGTTTATATGTGCTAAATTTATATGCGCCAAATTTATATGTGCTAAGTTTGTATGAGCTAAGTTTATATGTGCTAAGAAACTTTGAGAGGCTGTTTCTCCTAAAGCGTGAAATTTTTTGCATAACGTGTTCTTTTTAGCTGTAGATTCACAGGTAGCATTTGTGCTACTTGTTTTGAAAACACTTTGTATAGGATACGTGAACAGTATGAACACCATTTGTTTTTGTCAAAATACTGATAAGCAAAAATTCTTATTTTTTAAAGAAAATGTTTTTGAGAACTTTGGATGTAAGTAGATTGGGAAAAATGTAAAAAAATACAAATTTTATTTTTCTAGGTCTTTGAGGCAGAACAGCTTCAGCTGATCAATGACCTATTGACCACACTAATTATAATTATAGAATTATAATTTGTAATTTTGGTCAATAAACCTTATTATTATTATTATTATTATTATTATTATTATTATTATTAAACAAGGATGTTCAAATGCACTAAAGTTAAATTTTCTTATCAAAATCATGACATTTTAAACTATAACGTAAAATTCAAATTTCACACCTTTACCTAAATTCGTGTCAAACAGAGCTGTTAAACAACATAATAAGTGATAGCGGCACTAGCGGATGTCTTCAGTGTTTTAAAGATCTAATTAGCCAATTTGGCATATTTGGTTAAGCAAATGCCTTATTGGAAAATAGATCCATCAAAATATTTTCAAAGTTAGAGACATGAATATTGAACTTTTCATACAACCGCAGGCACGGTGTCAGATGCTGGAATGACAAAGCCCTTTGTAATGATGCGTACAATCGATAAGTGTGGCAACACCGCCGGCTTTATAGTCCTGTAATTACGGCGCTACTTAGGAGAAATTCTGCCTGATTAAACATTAGCTGTCACTCCTCGGCGCTCATGAGCCATTAAATCTCAGTTCTGTGTTTACATCTTCCATGTAATCTGTTCATAATGACTGCTCACAATTGGCAGGAAGTGTGCAGGTAGTTTCCACCTTTTATAGCGGTGTAATGAGACTCTTTGATTTTTACTGCTGGTACGGGGTGCTAAAAATAAGTTACAATAATTACTTCTACATTTCAGTTTGAATCTTTATAAGAAACTACTCGTAATACTAAAACAAAAAACAAGGACGGAAGGTTTGAAAACTAAGTATTATTTTATTTGTTAATTAAAGTTCTATTTGTTGTTATAGAATAATTATTTCAAGGAACCGATTTTTGTGTTAAAATTCATGCTGTATTGCCAAATTTATCATAAGAAAAAAGAAAAGTAAAGCTTTGAAGTCGAAACTTGGAACAATAATCTGAGTCTACTACGAATTTCTTTGCAAACGTCGTATTCATGTACATATTTAAAAAACTTCTATTCTTAAAACAAAAAAGTTGTAATAATAATAATATTAATAATAATTTTTATTCCAGTAGGCCATGTAACATAGCATAGGAAAGTCAAATGATACAAATATTACAACATCAATAATCGCTAGTATTCACATATGAAAAGGTGAATTAAAATTGTAATATAGAATTAGCAATTCATTAGAAGAAATATTTAAAACATAGAGAAAACGAATAAGTACAATATTTAGTGGGGTAGAATTATATATAAGAAATTCATGAGTGGTATAAAAAAACGTTCTCTAATAGATATTTTTTTTTCTACTCCCATCTCTAAAACAGCACATTTTACACGGCCAATCGGTACGCTAAATATCAGTTTAAATACGACAAATCATTAAACATTGTTTGAACCATATTCGGATGTTCCCGCCTTATTAATCACGGGCCGAAGTTTTCTTAGTCACGTCTTGTGATGGCCGAACGAAACGTCAACTTTGACTTTTGACAAGCAATTATTACATTTGTAAGTGATTCGTAATTTGCAAGATAATGGAAGCAATTGAACAAGAAAATGAAGAATTTACCGCCACACCCCCAGAAATTAGAGAACAAGCGATTAGAGCCACCAATAATTTGCTGCCCGAGAAATCGCGAATTCAGTACGAACGGGCTTACAATCTGTTCTCCAAATGGTGCAGTGAAAAGCAAATAAAAATGTACTCCGAAAACGTTTTGCTCGCCTACTTTCAACAACTTTCAGCAAGTATGAAGCCATCTTCTTTGTGGGCGATATATTCCATGCTCCGTTCAACACTTAACCTCAAAAACAATGTTGACATCAGTAAATACCCAAAATTGTGTTCATTTTTGAAACGCACATCAGATGGATACAAACCAAAAAAGTCCAAGATTCTAACATCCCAGCAAATACAAAAATTTATAACTACAGCACCAGATGAAAAATTTTTATTCACAAAGGTAAACTGTTCATATGCGTTAAATATCGGTATGTATTATTTTCTGCTTTAGGTTGCAATGATTTTTGGAGTAATGGGGGCTTGCCGGCGAGAAGAACTAATGAAAATCAAAACAAAGGATATTGATGACCTAGGTACAGCTTTTTTAGTCCACATTCCGGACACTAAAACTAAAACGGAAAGGCAATTTGTCATCGGAGGAAACTTCTATAAGACTTGTAAAAAGTACATGCAACTCCGCCCCTCAAATCTGCCTACTAACGTTACCCGTTTTTTTTTAAACTATCAACGAGGCAAGTGTACGAAACAGCCTATTGGAATAAACAAATTTGGTAACATTGCCCGAGAGATTGCCCAGTTTTTGAAATTGCCAGACCCTACCAGATATACAGGCCATTGTCTAAGACGATCATCGGCCACTATATTAGTAGACTCTGGAGCTGACATCACTGCCCTCAAGCGCCATGGAGGGTGGCGCTCCACTACCGTCGCAGAGGCATATATTGATCATTCACTCACTAATAAAATTGAAACTGCCAACAAAATTATAAATTCCATTGAAAACACGGAAAATATAATTGAAACTTCGGAAGGTCCTATCAGAAATACCAACAATAATTCTAACTTTGATATTGCTGAATTTGACATTGCTGAAAGTATAAACATAAATTTTGACAACAATGAAGCAGTAAGTTTGGATTGCAATAATAGCTCTGAAAATACTGTTATTTCGAGTTCCAATCAAATAAAACAGTTTGATGGAAAAAACTCGGGAACGTCAATGGTTTCTTTCAATAACTGTAGTAATTTTTCTAATTTAACTGTTAATGTATATTTACCTAAATAAGTTAATTTAGTAAGATTATATTACATACATGTTTATGTTACGATTAATGTTGCAGATTTAATAAAAGACACGTAAACGTTTCAATTTTCATTGTTGTCTTGGTCGTAGAAAAAGTATAGTATACAACTCGTTTTATAAACTCCTCTAGTCACTCGTTTATTAAACACTCGCTCCGCTGCGCTCCGCTCGTGCCTAAACAAACTCGTGACTAAAGTGTCGTTTATAAAACTTGTTGCATAATATACTATTAAACAACTGCATGCTCTGTATGTTTTTTATTTATGGGGAAAGCTTATTATATAACATAATACCAACATAGATAGGATTCTTCTCATATAGTGACAAGTTACACTATAATTATGAAAATCTCCATTGATAGACTGATTTAAATTATATTTAACATACATTAAGAAAAACAGACAGGGCAGGATCAACAGTTTTAGCTTTTTAAAATATTTTTTTCATGAAGTTCTTTGTGACACAACTGTGAGTCTAAATTTTAAATATTCTATTAATATAACTAGAAGAACCTCAAAATATAATACCATATCTGGGCTATGGATTTATGATCAATTTTCAAAAGATGTGACTCATTTAATACAGATGTCCGAGGGGTTAAATTTATGAAAACAATTTTTGATATATTAAGACACACCTTATTTGCTGAGAACCAGTTTTTAAAATGAATAATCATTTCCTGCATTGCCGTGATACTATCCCGCACACACGATTCATTAGTTAAATAAGTATTATCATCAGTAAACGTAGTTAAATTATTTACACATGATTCGGAAGATCGTTGACAAATAATAAGAAAGCTAAGGGATCCAAGATGGATCCTTGGGGTACTCCAATATCTACAGCTGCTTCTTCGGAGTAATAACCATTTATGTCAATTATATGTTTCCGATTAAGCAAATATGAAGATATCCAAACATAAACCCTACCCCTAAGTCCATAACGCAAAATCTTATCCTTCAACAGATCATGACTGACTAAATCAAAAACATTGCTGATATCCATAAACAAGCCGATACATTTTTTATTTTCATCTAGAGATTTATATAAATTATCTACAAAGTAAAGTATAGCTGACTGCGTGTTCTTATTTTTTCTAAATCCATGTTGGGAATTATGCAAAATATTTTGACCGTTTAAATGTTCAGCATAGATCATAGATCGAAAACCCAAAAAAGCTTCCAAAAGAAATTAGCAATGATCATATTTCTTTTCAGTTAGCTATCTACAAGATATTTCCTAATTAATCCAAAATATTTTAGAGGGTGAAATAGGCCCTTTCAAAATGTCTTAATGGAATGTTTTTATTATTTTACGCAATTATATTTTTTATTTTGGGATATTTTATAATCCTCATTTATTACCTGATATAAAATTTCTCTTAGCATTTTTTCATTTGAAGCTTATTAGTTCTTGAGAGAAATGCTATTTTATTAAAAGTGAAAAAATATTTCAAAATTTATAACTTATTTAGAATTAATGACAAGATAGTATCTTAATGAACAATTACTAAGATGGTAACACTAACTAAAACGCTGAAAATGACCGTCGCATGAAGCAAACGTCTGTTGGTTATCTCACTGATTCCCTAATCCGTCTAAATGCACCGGAGATGTTGCGATGATATGCAGAAATCTGGGGACCGAGGTGGTTAAGGTTACGGACCCCCTCGCTCCCTTCCATCGATATGAAAATGCATTATTGAGATATTTCCGGAGAGTCAGAGCAAAATTAAGGGGACCCCTATCATGCATGAATCGTAAGGAACGTCTTGTTGTCAAAGGCAAATCTTCCCGGCAGTACACTGATAATGACTGAAGGGTGATAGCAAACCATCCTTCAGTCAATTTNGAAAAACAGACAGGGCAGGATCAACAGTTTTAGCTTTTTAAAATATTTTTTTCATGAAGTTCTTTGTGACACAACTGTGAGTCTAAATTTTAAATTTTCTATTAATATAACTACAAGAACCTCAAAATATAATACCATATCTGGGCTATGGATTTATGATCAATTTTCAAAAGATGCGACTCATTTAATACAGATGTCCGAGGGGTTAAATTTATGAAAAAAATTTTTGATGTATTAAGACACACCATATTTGCTGAGAACCAGTTTTTAAATTTAAATTTAAAATTTCCTGCATTGTCGTGATACTATCCCGTACATACGATTCATTAGTTAAATAAGTATTATCATCAGCAAACATAGTTAAATTATTTACACGTGACACAGTATTCGGAAGATCATTGACAAATAATAAGAAAGTTAAAGGACCTAAGAAGGATCCTTGGGGTACTTCAATATCTACAGCTGCTTCTTCGGAGTAATAACCATTTATGTCAACTATCTGTTTCCGATTAAGCAAATATGAATATATCCAAACATAAACCCTACCCCTAAGTCCATAACGCAAAATCTTATCCTTCAACAGATCATGACTAACTAAATAAAAAAATGCATTATTGAGATATTTCCGGAGAGTTAGAGCAAAATTAAGGGGACCCCTATCATGCATGAATCGTAAGGAACGTCTTGTTGTCAAAGGCAAATCTTCCCGGCAGTACACTGATAATGACTGAAGGGTGATAGCAAACCATCCTTCAGTCAATTTGGAAGGAAATCTGGATCTCTAAAAATTCCATCCGGTACATTAGCAGAAAATTTTATCTTTTTGCCAATATAACATGCGGGTTTTCTTGTTCCTAAATATGGCTTATGTGGAAATTGTTAATACCATCCTTTGAAAAATTTACCTAATCTGTAATTAGAATATTAGCCGGGAAATTTTAAACATTTAACATTTATATCATCAAGCCGTTGACACCAATTAAATCAAACCGGAAGTTTTAGTGGCAAAAGAACTTGAACGTGGATGTAGCTAGCAATTTTTCTTCTACTAGTAGGTACTTGCTGGGTGCGTATACATGAAAAATGTGCTCTTCTAGTTCGGAAATTCTTAGTGAAAGAGGTCTGCCATCGATAATTATGTTTTTTGAAAGCGTTGGCTAAAACGATGAATTGTCATTAACCTGTTTCTGTTACTACAACGCGTATTACCGCCGTAGATTACTACTGTTTATTTATTTGATTGTTGTTATTGTCATATTTATTTAATATGATTTTACCATTAAAAGAAATCTAATTATGACCACATCATCAGTTAAAGCTTACAGTCTAAATCGCTGGGTTAAATAATACCGAGCAAAAGAACTGGGATGAAGCACGTTTGGGAAATATAACACTTGACTTCTTTTTATAATTCATGTTTGGGAACAACAGTCACGACATTATTTATACGATTTGGCCGAGTGCCAACGCTCAGGTGCATGCGAACATGTAAAATATGTGCCCAAATCGCCGAAATTGAAACACCTGCAGGTAAATCGCGTCAGTATATTCAATATGCCCTGTTGCCGTGGGAAGGCATCCTCATGCATATTGCAGACATGGGAGAGTCAATAGGCAATATCTAGGATTCCTGAAGGATCAATAAGCCAGTGGCGTAATACGCGTCCTTTGCATTTTCAAGCGCCCTGCTTTGAATGGAGATTACAGTAAATATACTCGACCACTGTGTAAGGGGATCGTTTTCAATAGGCCTCTTATCAAAGGCTGCCGATGTCTCTTAGGCTAAGGGTGAGCGGGGGGATTTGATCATTATACGTATTGTCAATTTTATATTTGACGGCACAAACATTAAATTTAGGTAAGTAGATTGAAACAAAATACTTTACAAAGTGGTTTGTACGGAGCGGGGCTAAATGTAGATTAGTCATACTGATACTTCGCAGTTAATAAATTGTTATTTTTTTACTTTACTTAAGATAAAATTGAATGGTAAAATGAGAAATATTACAAAAATAATTATATTCTACGACTTGGGGCAGATAACAAGAAAATGATGTTATTTTACAATCTAGCATAAGTAGACCTATTTAAAATCATAAACCTAGCTATATATTGTAATAACAAACAATTAGTTTTGCCCAATAGGGATCAAAATTTTATATAACAATATATCCTAGAAGAAGTTTCCAGATCAAAAATTATATTTCCATCAAACATTTAACTTTGCTAGTGTCTGCTTTTAAAAAACTACAGTCTATTATACTATTTTGTATTACAAAATAAGAGTAAGAATAATATTTAATAGCAAGAAAAACCTAATGTATACTAACATTTAACGCTAAATTGTTATTTGCCCCCAGCTAAATGATCAACGGTACATCCTGATACAATTCAGTTTACATAAAGCAAAATCCGATGTTCACTCAAATGCATACGAAAATCAACGAACTATATTTTCGGTGTCCTATAAATAAATACAACGTTGATTTATTAGAGAAAAGTATTATAATTATGAAATAAAAATAAATTAGAAAATTAAATTCATTCTTCAAAATGTCTCCGTTGAAAAGTTGACTCTGGTCACATTACATTCTGAAATTACAGAAAGGGAAAAATTAATATCAGCACTCTGAAAGTTAATTTGAATGACATTTGATTATATGCATTGTTTATGAGCTATCTCGTTTGTGTTCGTGGAGATGGAGATCTTCCCCATTGAACTTCAATAGTGGTTGGAAGATAATTGTCCACAGCAGTGTATCGGACGGTTACCATTTACAAATGACGAAAAGAGGCCTTAAATCCATTAGATTCTTTTAACTCGAATTAGGGCAAAATTAGGGAAATAAACTCTTATTATTATGTGTTCAGCAAGGGTCTTTCCAAATTCTCCATGAAAAGTTTCATGACAGAAATTAACTGATTTTTTTCTATTAGTGAATATGGCCTCTTTTAATATTTCACTTTTAAATGTACATAAATAAATCTACGCCGATAGTAGAACAAAAAATTGACAAGCTCGCAATCAGCGCATTTTGGACAGTGCCATGTATGTTTATTCCTTTTTAAAACTTAGTGGCGTGCTTTTTTTACATAGAAAGTACATCAGACCATAAAAATTACGCCAAAAGGACCCTGCACCCAGGCTACAAGCCTTTAAAAAAATTAGAATTATATTAAGTAGTTAATAACTTATAAAAATTTTGTAGATTTTAATGTCTGACTGAAATTTAAAATAAACGTTCACAAACTAAATTTTTCTGAAGCAACAAAAATTAAATTAAGAGTGGGGGTATATTTATTGACGCGAAACGGACTGCTATGCTCGTCTTAATTTGTCGCACCATTTATAGGATCACCCTGTACCTATGTTGCTGATGAAAATACCAGATACGTAGGACGCAAAGAACTTCGAGTTTTACAAAATCGTCATATTTCCAAGACCCTTGTCGCAAACTCTCTTCACGGTAGATATGCTGTCAACATTCATCCCCGATTAGAGTTCCTGTGGTAATCCTCCCACACACACAGAGAGGATTGAGATCAAGATTGCGATCGTCGTCAGAGACTTGTCCTTTTTGATGCCATGTACTTATGGATACAGGGTGTTCCGGTTATAACTATGCAAGTTAATGATACATATTTTTACTTTTATAGATTCGTCTAAATTATTATTATTTGCAGGCGACTTAAAAAATATTTACCGTAGACAGTATTTCAGGTTATCAACTTTTATAACGTCATCTAACGTCTTTAAGTCAATTATTCTTATACATCTTTTGATCGTGAAAATACGATTTTACATATTAATAATACTTGCAAGTTTGTTATTAGAGACATGGGAATTACATTTGATCATAGATTAACATTTTTAGTTCATATTAATAACGCTGTACTAACTACTAAAATGTTGGAGTTTATAATCAAGAACTGCTGAGGATTTACCTTTGTTAAATCAATAAGTGCTATATATTATATTACTCTTGGAAGAAGCAAACTATAATATTGTAGTGCACGTACCTACCCATAAATATTTTGGAAAGTGCCCAGAAAAAGATTCAAAAGTTCCTTGAAAACACATATGGTATTTATCCTCCAAAAAATTATAATAACAATTTACCTCTTCAAAAATAGCACAGGACCACAAAAAATGAGTGAAGGGTTCCTTGAACCAGACCAAGTAGATTACATGTTTTTTGGATCACTGAAACCGAATCCGAAACCTGTTTTGCCCCATCACGTCTGCGTTTTTTTTCTAACCTCAAGAAACAGCTTGAAACTATGAAACCCAACAATATCAACCTTTAAATCATATAACCCTATACTTTCATAACTCAATAACCTTGAGATCCATAACCTATAACTCTAAAATCCATAACCTGAAAATCTATGACCTCAAAACTCATAAATCTCAAATCCCAATAAACTGCAAACACAAAATGAGCAAAAAAAACAAAAAAAAATTACAGGCAAAACTGAAACCTCAATATCGGAGAGTTGTAACTTTATAATTCTATACATCCATTTCATACCATAAACCCCATAACTCTAACAGCCTATATCGTCCATATATACGACCACATCGTTGTTCCTGGGTATCGCTAAATGTAGGTTATTACAATGCAGAAAATCTTGACTTTATTAAGTATTCGAATTATAGTTTTCCAGACCCAAACTTTATGAGAAATAACATTAAATATCTGGTTTAATCTTTCTACAGAACAAGAATTATGTCTCGAATATAAATTTTTATTGTAGCTTTCTGAGATTAAGTTTTTGAAGGTTCACTTGAAAATATTTTTGTCACGGTTATGGAACTATAAAGTTATGAAATTTCTGGGTTATAGCATTGCAGAGTTTTGGGGTATAGGATTATGGACTTTTGGAATTATGGAGTTTTCAGGTATTAGGTTATACGGAGTTATGGGGATGTGGAGTTTGATATTAAATTGTACATAATTCGGAGTTATATTGTGACATGCAATTTTCTTATGTTACACTTCAGGGTTATGGAGTTTATGGATTATGAGGTTATGAAGTGATGGAGGTGTAGAATTACGAAGTTAAAACTCTCCGAGAGTAAGGTTTGAGCTTAGCTTCTAAGTTTTTTGTTTTTATTTTTGATCATTTTGTGTTTGCAGTTTATTGGGATTTGAGATTTATGAGTTTTGACGTTATAGATTTTCAGGTTATGGATTTATCGATCTCAAGTTATGAAAGTATAGGGTTATATGGTTTAAGAGTTGATATTGTTGGGTTTCACAGTTTTAAGCTGTTTTTTGAGGTTAGAAAAAAACGCTGACGTGATGAGGCAAAACAAGTTTCGGAGTCGGTTTCAGCGACCCAGAAAACATATAGTTCCACTTGGTTTAGTTCAATGAACCCTCCACTATTTTTTTTATGGTCCTATGTAATTTACCGAATTTCTGTAAGGAAAAGGTGGGAACTAGAAGAAGAAATATTTTAAAATAGTAATTTAGTAAAATAGTAACAGTAGAAGTAGTAATATTTTTAAGTTTCAAACTCTAATAATAATCATTTTCACTAACCAAATTATATTTATTTTAAACAAATTTTTTACAAGTATTTAGAAAAAAATACTACTTTGTATTAGTGCATACATTTACATTTTCTTTTCAATGCCATATATTAGTGTAATAGCAACATAGTATAATTTAAAAAATGTCGTGAAAAATATCATTATGTCAGCAGAAAGCTAAATACATACACTAATTGATACTTTCCTTGATTGGTTTATGCAACCATGACCATGCGATATTTTTTTGAAATTAATAACCACATAAATATTGCTTACTTATTACCAAGAGTAAGTATGTAAAACTTTGAAAGTCAGTTAATCCAGCCGTAGTCGAGTTTTATGTATAAAATAATTAAAGTTAAAATAGCTTTAAAACTATTCATTAAAAAAAGTATAAGAATTTTTGTTCGAAATTCATTTTTAATTACAACCATTAAAGTCCTAAAATATATTTAGCCGTAGACATTTTCATATCATCATATAAATATTACCAGGAAGAACACATCAATGAAGTACTGTAAATATTAAATAATTCAGAAATATTGGAGATGAGTACTTAAGGTCTTTAATATTTAACAATTTTTTCATGCTTCACTTTGCATTTGCATGTGTATAAAATATACAACATTCCATANACAGTATTATGGTTGATGCCTTTTAATAACATCATTCCCAATATTATCCCTACTTTTATAGTGGAGTAAAGGTAGCTTAAAAATATGCATTATTTCGGAATAATTAGCAGAGCCTTGGATTTTCATAAAACCTTTTGCAATCACCTTGAAATGGCTTACAGAAAAAAGTTCTAAACTTATATTTGTACGCTAATTATTATTTAATTGTTTATTGTTTAAACAATAAAAAATGTTTTTTCAAAGATTATTTTAAATAAATCAAAAAATTTCGAACAAATTTTAATCAAATTGATAATGTAGGGGTTTTCTAGGTCACTGAATAAGAATATAATGTTAAAAAATAAAAATTCTAAATGGCTGATCCAATATGGCCGACTTTTTTAAGCAATTGATTAAAAAATGACTATTTTTTCAAAGCAATTTTAATCAAATTGATATTATAGGGGTTTTCGAAGTCGCAGAACAGGAATATTATATCGGAAAATAAAAATTCAAAACAGCTGATCCAATATGGCCGACTTTAAAAAAAAATTATTTAAAAATTACAAATTTCAAAGTAAATTTAACTAAATTTACTTTGAAATTTGTAATTGACATTATAGGGGTTTTTGAGGTCTCTGAACAGGAATATTATATCAGAAAATGAAAATTCAAAATGGCTAATCCAATATGACCGACTTTTTTAAACAATTTATTTAAAAATTACATTTTTAAATCTATTTTACCCATATTGATATTTTTAGGATTTTTCAGATCATTGAACAAATAAAAAATTAAATCAACTCGTTAAATTTTGAAGAAATTTGGGTATGATATTTATAGTACGATCGTAAACGATGCAAAGTAGAGCAAAAAATTGTCGGTCTTTTATCAAAGGAAAATCGTATCATCATTTTTAGGAGGCGTAAGATGAACAGTTTCAAATTTAAAATGAAATTTAATGTTAAATCTGAAATACCGTTGTATACGCACTGTGTTCTGGTACTAGCTGTAGTCGGCCAGGTGCATCGAGTGTACGAAGTGGTCGGTTATACGTCAAATACTAACCTGGCGAGCTTGATCGTAGAGCAGGGAACAATNGAAATTCATTTTTAAATACAACCATTAAAGTCCTAAAATATATTTAGCCGTAGACATTTTCATATCATCATATAAATATTACCAGGAAGAACACATCAATGAAGTACTGTAAATATTAAATAATTCAGAAATATTGGAGATGAGTACTTAAGGTCTTTAATATTTAACAATTTTTTCATGCTTCACTTTGCATTTGCATGTGTATAAAATATACAACATTCCATATGTATTTCAGAAAGCATTAATACTTCAGATTACTCAATTGCATTTGTTTGGCTCCATAGCATAAAGCGTCATTTATATTTCAGAATAGTCAGTTATAATTCAGAACACGTAAGTTATAGTTCAGAATATGTTATTTGTACTTCAAAAAGTGTCAAATGTATTTCAATGTTTTTGTGTTAATTTTGATCAAAAAACAAACACCTTGCAGAAGTTTAGCAGTAAGTTAAAAGACATTCTGTATGCTCAGCATAATTAAACCTTAAATTCTGACAGATCAGAAAACATCAAACCAATTTCTAACTCTTCTAAACAGTTGTTGTAATGCGCAGTACCACCAACACACATTTATTAAACTTAAAAAAATTCTTTAAAAAAGTCCAAATTTTACCCGCTTTCTTCTTTCCAGCTGACATACTCGTGACGATTGCGCGTGGGCTAGCGAGTAGCCGAAGATGCGCGCCGGGGAAGAGTACTCGGAGTTGGCGGAGCTGGGGGGCGGGCCGTACGGCCGCACCTGGGGTCGCACCCCGGGGGGCAGCAGGGGCCGGATGCCCGCCGCGGCGGCCGAGGCGGAAGACGTGCTGGGGCCCAACAGTAGCCCCAGGAGCCACTCGAGGAGTCGCTCGGGACTCTATTACTCGCCCCCGGGTACTTCGTACACCATCGTGGAGAGGCCCTCCTCCGTCATGCACCACCACTCCCCCAGAGAGTACGCCAACACCACTTCGCACTATAATTCGTTGAGCAGTCCAAGAGGTAAGATTTCATTTTTTTTCTTTTCGGTAATCACTAATCAGGTTAACTATTTGGTTATATGTATGGGTATTCACAATATTGTGTACCCACCTTTATTTTTAAGGGCTTTAATCTACAACAAAAAAAACACACAGAATATGATCTCAAAGAAATGTATTAATAAATTAAAGGTTGCATATGGGAGGCATAAATCAAACGTGTTCTGTATATGGAATATCCTGTATATTTGCTGTTTCCTGAAATTATCTCCTTTTTCTGATTATAAAACGCTATGAACAGTATTATGGTTGATGCCTTTTAATAACATCATTCCCAATATCATCCCTAATTTTATAGTGGAGTAAAGGTAGCTTAAAAATATGCATTATTTAAGAATAATTAGCAGAGCCTTGGATTTTCATAAAACCTTTTGCAATCGCCTTGAAATGACTTATAGAAAAAAGTTATAAACTTATGTTTGTACTCTAATTATTATTTAATTGTTTAAACAATAAGAAATGGTTTTTCAAAGATTATTTTAAATAAATCAAATCAAATTTCAAACAAATTTTAATCAAATTGATAATGTAGGGGTTTTCTAGGTCACTGAATAAGAATATAATGTTAAAAAATAAAAATTCAAAATGGCTGATTCAATATGGCCGACTTTTTTTAAACGATTTATTAAAATATGACAATTTTTTCAAAGCAATTTTAACCAAATTGATATTATAAGGGTTTTCGAAGTCGCTGAACAGGAATATTATATCAGAAAATAAAAATTCTAAACAGCTGATCCAATATGGCCGACTTTAAAAAAAAATATTTAAAAATTACAAATTTCAAAGTAAATTTAGTTAAATTGACATTATAGGGGATTTTGAGGTCTCTGAACAGGAATATTATATCAGAAAATGAAAATTCAAAATAGCTAATCCAATATGACCGACTTTTTTAGACAATTTAATTAAAAAATACATTTTTAAAGCTATTTTACTCATATTGATATTTTTAGGATTTCTCAGATGATTGAACAAATAAAAAATGAAATCAACTCGTTAAATTTTGAAGAAATTTGGGTATGATGTTTAGTGTTCTGCAAAAAGTTAATATATGAAATTCTTAATTAACAAATTTATTAAATATGAAAAAGTATTTGCATAGTAAAGAAAGAAGTATAAAAAAATAACAATATTCAATTTTCATTCTCTTGAATCATTGTAAGTTCTCGACTTTGTTTCGATCTCCAAACATATCCTCAACTAAAAGAATACTTACTGACCTTAATATGTACTCAATATATTTTCATTAATGTCTTTGACCTAAAATAATCCAAGACAAAAACTTTTGAAACTATGTACGAAATTTGTAATTTCAAATGCAAGGATTTATACGAGAGAAGGAGTAGGCTATTATTATTATTATGTACACTGGTTAGGACACTTTAGAACCAAAAATTTAATTAAATTGTAAATTGCTGAACCGTTACTTCTTAGCTGCAGTAAGTAATTTACTTCTAGTATATCCTCAACAATGTCTTGTGAAAACCGATGTATGTGGGTGAAATCGACGCTTTAGAACATGTAATCCATATTGAAGCTGTGGGAAAGCTTATACACACAAACAACTGGCAGACTCCACAGAATATACATAATCCAAAACAAACTCATCTCTGGGTTTATTTATCTATCTAGTGAATCTACAGCTGTTAGAATGCCTCTTTATGTATTGTGTCTGTTGTTGCCAAATGTTGTTAAAGCATTATCTTCTAATTAAATCACCATGACCTACATATGCATGTTTTACTAATCGGACCCATATGAAGGTAAACAGTGGAATATGACAAACTTCACTTCAATGCAAAATTCGTACATGCATAACGATATTTTTCACAGTTAATCATACATACCTGTATTTTATTATCCACTTACTGTACGTACCTATTGTAAATAGAATTTGAAAACCCAAGAAAACAATTTAAGGTTTTTTGGATTGATATGCCTTGGCCTATGTACTTACCTGATCAGTGATCACCATCAGACTTACATTGCACTTCAGTAGGGTTGCTAGGAATATTTGACATGCTCTTGTTGCTCTCGGGCTAGACTCTGTGGGGGCGGACTTGCTGTCAGTTGGCCTATTATGATTATAGTCTAGCTAATGTTCATTTATATGCAGACGGCTTCATCATATACATTGTACTCCCAAAAAGATATGTCAAAAATGAATGAGTGGTGTTAAGATAATAAACTGTCATTGAACATCTCAAAATGTTGTATTATGATATACATAAGGAGAATTAAGGCTATTGTTTGTATATCATAGGTACACAAATTGTTTCGATACACCGAGTTTAATAATTTAGATGTAATTTTTTATACTGAATTAATTTTTATATTTCATATCAATTACACGATACTAATAAAAGGCTTCATTCTATTATAAAAACTGAATTTTTATACAGTGTTTTCCATTTCGAATGAATACAGAGCTATAACCTCCTTCACAAGGGAGATAGGGAAAAACTGTTTTTACTGTTGTTTAAAGGTCATGTTGGTGCACTTTCTGGTACCACAATGTGTCTCCTCGATCAAGCTATGACGTCACAAAAGTGAAAAACGAAATGGCCCATAAGAATAAAGTAATGTCAGCGATGACCATGGGGTAATAATTTCTTAATAAAATTATGAATATTGAAAGTTTTTACAAGATATGTAAAACTAGTAGACTAGTCGGTTTATTTTCCAAATGGCGGACAATTTTCTGATTAAATGTAAAAGTAAAGTAAGTAAAATATTAAAATTATGGGAAAATGTTTCCCATAAAATATGTTTCAAATCCAAAGTTACTTTTAAATTCAGAATTTCATAACTTTCTATGTATTCATTTCTCAGAAAACTCCGTGTCTATGTCCCAATGTTGTACCGACACACTTGGAAATAATCTGTCATTGTAGTAATAAAATAATACCTTATAATACCTTTAGTTCATCAAAATAAAAATTTAAATCAACAAAAAATCTAAGATCATGCATATGTTACATCATATTTCATCATTTCCTCCATCCATCTGTACATACATCTATAATTTTTCGATGCAGCTTTTGGTTTCTACTATAGCGTGTGGAATGTGTCCACCTGGTATATCTGCTATGGCTGGTATTATTCATTCTACTAGTTGGTCTCTATTCTCAGGTTGTACACTTTGTTTTTAATAACTCCCCAGACGTAGAAATCTAGCGCAGTTAAGTGGTGATCTTGGTGGCCAGTTAATAGGACCGTTACGACCAATCCATTTTCCAGGAAACTGTACATTTAACCAGTCTCTATTGTGCGGAGATGCTCCGTTTTGTTGGAAATATCGCATTGCTATTGGATGGTCGTGTAAAGCATCCCAAAAGTGAATAGTTGAAAATCGTAGCTCACCATTTATGTTTTCTTCGAAAAAGCAGGGTCTTGCAATCTTTAATCTGGAATTTCAGGGAGGGTACTTTAAAAAGCTACAACACTTAGGCCCCGCTTCCTCCTATTAGGAAATCAATCCACTTGAGCCGTTAACCAACCTATTAAAGAGAAAAATGTGGTGACGTTGCTTAGGAGGATCTCTGATATAGGTCATGGAAGGTCAACGTTCTCCCAACACGGATTCTCTTGTTGACAAGACAGCAGTGCATTCGCAGAGCACATGTAGTACTGCCTCGTTTTCCTGTTCACAACCTTTACAAAGAGGTGTTCCACACTTTCTCATGTTGTGAATCCAGCACACAGATATGCTGTTAGAAACTAAGGCCACAACCAGTGCCTGGTGACATTCCTATACTGACCTAGCCATTATCTTATGATTATGTAGGACCAGTAATGCTTGTCTACTATCTGTGTAGGTTCTGATGGTTTTACCCGTAGTGTGCCTACGGACAATTTCTTTAGCCGCTGTGGTTATACCTGCTAATTCTGTTTGTACCACGGTAACATGCCTATTCATTGCCCACTGATATCGGATATGCAAGGATCTACAATAAATTCCACATCCTGCACCTTCCTTCCTTTTCGATCCGTCTGAAGATGTTAATTACTTCTTTACGGGCGGTCCTATAACTCTATTTTTAATAAGTCCACACCCCATACTGATATTTTGAAAATATTGTTTTTCACAATGGATGATCCATTATGGATTTATATGTATTAATAGACCAATATCTAGTATTTTGCTAAGATACCGCGCCGTTTGTAGTGAATATTGCTTCGTCATTTAAAATAATTTTTTCAAGGAATTTACGATCGTTAAGAAAATTTCCTTCGGCCCTATAACAAAAGTCTAAGCGAATCCCTTCCCAATAAGATATGAAGATGCTAAAGTTAAAATGCCTTTAAATTATGGTACCAGAAAGTGCACAAAAATGTCCTTTAAAGAACAGTTAAAACATTTTTTCTCTATCTCTTTTGTGAAGGAAGTTATGGCTCTGTATTTATTTGAAATGAAAAACACTGTATAAATAAAATAAACAAATAAGTTTCCCACACAAAAATTGCTTGTTTCTGAGTAAAGGGGGAAAACTGAATTGGTTAAAACTTGAACAAAAATATTAAGCACTGTGAGACCTAACTTTAGACGGAAAAATAAGATACCTTATTATGATTAACAATTTCATTCAATTATTGTATGCAACCAGTTCCATATTTTCGCGAACAGGTAGCACAAAACATACATTTTGCTCGATTTTCCAGGCACCTATTTGGGCTCGAATCCAAACTTCAGCACCACCAGAACCCCATCCTCCACGAACAACAAGAAGCGCCCAATATCTCCCGAACAAGTTCTCCGACTCTTTGGCACCAACAACCCCTCCTCCACCGCCAAAACGAACGTGGAGAGACCACGACGTTCACCGGCGAGTAGCCCTCCTTCCACTACCCACCAGGTCAACTATCGTCCTCCATATGTACCCAGCATCCATGAATTGGCTACCAGGACGGTCACGATGGTTAGGGAGCCCCAGGATGGCACTCACGGGTTCGGGATATGCGTGAAGGGAGGTAAAGAAGCAGGTACGTAAAGAAAAAAGTTTAACAATCTGCGATGTTGGAATAAGTATCGAATAAGAATGATCATCAGTAGATGATGAAGTTGAAGTACACAGGGTGTCCGCAAATTTCACCGACAACGTTTGACTGCATATTCACGACGATAAATAAATACGATCTACGAAAAAAAGTTAAATAAAAACCTTTTGGTTTTTGAGTTACAGGCCTTCAAAGTTGTCAAAAATAAAACCAATTTAATTAATAACTTCATAACCCTTTTACCGATCGCGTTAAAATTTGGTATATTTATTTGGACTATTATTGCGTATTATTTCTTAAAGTTTTAGTCAAATCGATATACTGGGTGATAGTTTTCTGCCGCGGTAAATTGTTACAGTGGTCCCGATAACAGAACTTTATTGGCTTATTCTTTTATTGGAATTCTATCTCAACAAATATTGTACGGATTTTATACATTTTATGGTAATTTCCATGTGAAATACTTACATAGGTATACAGGGTGAGTCATTAATACACAGCTTAATGGCAAATTATTGTTAACGTCAAAATATAGTGATTGAGACAAATATCCCTTAATCAATTGTTGCTCCATTTCGTTCTACAGGGTGTTACAGTTGAATATTTTAAGTATATATGGAAAAATTCTTTTGGTTATTTGTGGTTTTACGTTTTTTTGAGGTGGCAAATATACGAATATGCAAACAGTGTTGGGATCATGTGTAGGGGGCGCTAGTTATACTGTCTTATCAATGTAAAAATATGTCTAACTTTTTGTATTTTACAATTTTGATTTTTTTAACTAAAAATTATCGAACTACGTTTAATTCTAAATAAAAAAGGTATACTTGTTATAAATTGATAAACTCGACCGTTTTCGAGATACAGGCATTGTAAGTTTTTGAGATTCGGCGGGAATTAAATCAAAAAATTATTTTTTCCAAAGCAGTAGGCATTGGCATAATAAATTAACAGCACATTATACCTGAGAATTGAGAGATTATCTTAATAGAAATTTCGCGCACCGTTGGATTGGACGGAGTAGCGAAGTACCTTGGCTTGCACATAGCCCTGATTTAAATCCGCTGGATTTTTCTTTTGGGGCTACCTTAAATCTCTAGTCTACAAAGACATTATTTATAGTCAAGAACAACTGCTGACAAATATTCAAAAATTAGTTCATATTGTCAAACAACATAGAACTTTATTTAACACCAGACAAAATTTAAATAAGTGTATTGAAGTCACTGGTGATTGCTTTGAGAATCTTTTGTGATTAATAATTTGTTAAGATATGCATAATAAAATTTTCAGTTGCTGTAATGTTTGTCTTAATTCTTAATTCAGGCTTGGTATTTGAAGACCCGCTAATTTTCTAATTTAATTCACGCCGAATATTAAAACTTAAAACGTCTGTATCTCGAAAACAATTGAGTTTATCGATTTGTAACAAGTATACCTTCTTTATTTAGAATTGAACGTAGTTCAATAATTTTTAGTTAAAACATTCAAAATTGCAAAATACAAAAAGTTAGACATATTTTTACATTTTTAGGACAGTATAACTAGCGCCCCCTAGACGTGACCCCAATTCTGTTTCCATATTCGTATTTACCACATCAAAAAACGTAAAACTGCTAATTTTCAAAATAATCGGTCCATATATAGCTAAAATATAGCAAAAAATCGAAAATATTTTTTCAACTTTAACACCCTGTGGAACGAAAAATAGCAACAATTGACTAAGGCATGTTTGGTTCAATCGCTATATTTTGACGTTAACAATCTACCATTAAGCTATGTACTATTATTAATGACTCACCCTGTATATTTTTTTAATGTAAAGAATGCAGTTATAAGAAGGTAATTGTTGTGTCACTTTTTGTTTGAACCTGGCCTATAGCCAACCCTGTTATAATTAACATATCAACACAGTATTATTTATATAATTATTATTAAAAGGTATACTGTCAATTGGAAATAAGTAATAAATTTCTACAACTGGAACGGTAACGAAATTACAGCTTTTTGTTAAGCAGTTAACAAGTTATAATTGTTTTGATGTCATTTATGGTCCGTTGCTCTAACCTTGTTATTGTGGTTACGTACGTTAACAAGAACAAGAGAGTAATAAATGTTTTTAGTAGTTTGCGGGATAAATTGACACTCAAAGTTTTAGGTCGTGCGTATCAAAACCGTCACTTTATTACATTCACAGTGTTTGAAACCGTTTATTTATGACTTTATTTATCTTGTTGGTTAGTTAACTGTTGAAACAATTTAAAAAAGCAAATATATTAAAATGTCAGAAGGATGAATAGGGTCTCAACAAGATTTCTGTAAGTTTCTTTCTGTTTAATGAGGTTCATCGAAAATTTAAATGATATAAAATAAACTAAATCTATGAAGTGTAATTAAAATGCTTAATAAAACTTTTACGTTTTCAATATGCGTAGCGTTCAAAATTACTGACAGTGTTTGAAATAGGTTGCAAAAAGTAGATGAAGGAAGCCCTATAATTATTATGTTATTTCATGTGTAGATAGCATGTCTACTTGAATAATTACTAGTTTTATTTGAAAAATGATTGAATTTCGATTTTCGCTTCAAAATATTTGAGTTTCATTTAAAAAAAAAATCATATCTACCATTTGCAGCAATAATTTATATACATATTTTTTTAAAGCTTTTGTACTCTATTATAATATTGAGCCAAGATTTAAAGTGGCAGTTACTATATTTACACCCGGAAGCAGACATGCATATACGTTTGTTTGTAGTCAAATAATTAAAACTGTATACTAAAGAATTATATCGCTTCACCTTCTTTTTTTTTATACAAAAGAATCAGAACTTCAACACCTTGTCTCGGAAATGAAATTTATTCGGATATATGCGCGTAGGACCTTCTTGTTTATTTGTGACGAAGAATCCATCATTAAAATTTGACTAACCGTTTAATATTGCTTCTATATTTATCGCAATCTATAGATTACCTTTAAAAATTAGTAGGCGATGACAATAAACGGTGTCGATTTTATTGTTTTGTTAAATAAATCTTTTTTATTTGTTCTCAATTGCTTTTCGTTTTAGTACAAATATGTATTATTATTACTCTCATCAGCGCATTCGCCATATCTTAAAATTTTAAATTATTTCCGCTTTCACGTTAAAACGTTGTTATTTTTGGTATTTAAGACAAAAAAAATATATTTACAGATATTGCCTAACCTATTTCTCGACTGGAATATATTTGTATTAGATACAAGGGACATTTTAATTTTTGAGATGGCTTAAGAAATAAAAAAGTAAGGTACTAAATTAAAAGTAGCAATATGTGATTTTTCTTCAGACGATTTGAGTGATTTTCAGCCCACTGATTCTCATGGGTGTGTGGAAGAAGGCAACAGATAACAGTGTCTAGAATGAATCTTGTTCTAACAGATCTATAAAAAAGATTAATGGGTTCTGCTTTAAATACGCAGATTTTCTTAAATTTTTTAAATCTTATTTAAGTACCTAACAGTTTTCTAAATTCAATATCGGAGTTATAAATCAATTGATATGTTGGCGACTTCTGGAGTTCCACAGGGATCGGTACTTGGACCTCTCTTAATTATCATATTTATAAATGAGATATTTAAAGACATTCATACACATACCCTCTTATATGCCGACGACAAGACATAAAATCATTGCCATTAAATATTTCCAAGTGTAAGGTTATGATATTTACAAGATAAAAAGTTGCTACTCAGTTTGAATATAAATAATATTATTTTAAATAGATACATGCAATTTAAAGATCTAGGTGTTATATTTGATGCAAAATTGACGTTTGTTCCTCATATAGAGTATATTATATCTTATATCTAACGCCTACAAGAATTTGGGTTTTATTGTGAGGAATCCTCGATATTTTAGGGATGATACATCGGTTATCTGGAATCCACAATATAAGGTTCACATTTCTAGTTTGGGAAAGGTTCAGAGGATGTTTGTCAAAGATCTTAGTTTTCGAGTTGATCATACTTACCCACCTGAGGTATTCTGTTGTTACAGCTGCTAAATAGATTTAACTTTAAATAGTTGGTCCTGCGTCAGGTCTACTTTTCCATACTTTTTCTGTATAAACTGTTGTATATAGACTGTTCTGACATTCTGAGTAGTATTTACTCCTGCGTTCAAAGTCGCTCAAATGTATAATTTTATTTGTCAACTCCGAGAACAAATGTTCTTAAATATTATCCAATTTACCAAATGTGTAAAATTATATAAATTATTATCAAAGCAACTTTTAAAGTGTACCGTTAGGTTAGGCGGTGTATTTTAAATTTGGAATTATAACCTAACCATTATTTTATGTTACAATCTAATTTATTTTTAATACTTTATTTATCTTTAATTGTTATTTTGTATTCATTTTCTAGTTGTGTATTTAAGCTTGTATTTTCAAAACTGTTATTTATTTATTTATTATGCTTTTTCATGTAATCCATTATTGTTTCTCCTGCCCTTTAATTGAATTTGTATCTGTCTGGGCAACTGTACTTCAAATAAATAAATCAATGTGGAATGTGGAAAGGTTTTTTATAAAAAAAAACATACATAAGTATATACACTGATGAGGTATTTCGCATTAAATAGTATGAGCCATATCAGAGTGAGAACTCTAATGAAAACTTAATTTTCTTTTTACTTTTAAAAGTTTAATAATAATAATTAAAAATAAAAAGCATTCCATTTTTTTTACATTTTACTTTCCGCGGTTTTAAAGAACGTGGGTCACCTCTCCCAGAGTTACCCTATATTAAAAAACATTTAATGCTTAGAAGCTATTTAGTATTAAATGTTTCTTATTTCTGATAACAACCGAATTGCAATGGTATTGCGGATGATTTTTTGTTTTAGTTTCATATGAGAGTCAACGGAAAACATTACCAAATTACCCCTAGTCATGACATATTTCGTTCTTGGTTTGCATTTATGCACTACTTTGTATGTATGTAAGGTTTGCTTTCTAAATCTTAGAACGACAGGTTACGAATGCTGCTGCCGTAATCAATTATTTTTCATAACGGAAAAATTATTCATTTCGTATTGTCTTTCATTTCCACTGAGGAAAAAACAAATCGATAAATTTACATTATGCTTCGTGCTTAGACGGTCGAAGAAAGTTACAACGGCAGTTGACTGAAAAACAATTTGAAATTCAAAGCGTAGGTATGTAAATATGTTCAAATTTCATACAAAACAATGAATTATGCTTGCAATTATATCAAAATTCTCCATACATAAAAATATAAGAATAGTCCTAGTCCAAAGATAAAAACAAACTCATGAAAGTTTAATATGGTAACCTTAAGAAAATAACAAATTTATAGATACTTAAAGGACTTCCATAAGAGTAAAATGTATGTATGTAAGTAAAACATAAGTTGATTATTTACAAAATAACTACAGAAATAAATTCCTATAAGAACAAAATAAAGTAAAATTTTACTATTATCAATAAATAACAACGAATTACTTTTTTTGCACTCCAAGAACTGAAAGTAGATACTGTTTTCTCCCAAGGAAATTATTACTGGTCATTGAATAACTTAGACTTTATTATACCAAAGCTTCTGAATTTCGTGTTTCAACATATTAGGTATATTATATCAGTGTACAAACCGTAACTAAAGTACTTGGCAAAGTAGTAGTGGCAGGTTTACATAACAAATTAATAAAAATATGTATCTATAAACATGTATATGACAACGCTTCAATTTCGATATACAGGGTGTTCAAAATTAATTCAAGTTATAAACGCGGTTGACGGAATCAAGTAAATAATACTTAAATTCATTAATAGATAATGTGATTTCTTGATTAACAACTTTTTTTATTTTAATAATAATTTGATTTTACAGATCAATACCTTATTATTTAAACATGCTCTAACTATATTCTATTTTATTTAAATCTCGTTCAAGCTTTAGTGGTAGATTTTTCAGAAACAGTTCATATACACATGTGCCTGAAAATTTTTTTTTCTAAAATCTCAAAAAATCGACTTTTTTAAACTATAAGAAAACTGACGAAACGATTTTATTTAAATTTTGCGTATAGTTTTATTTGTGATTGTGTATATATGTATTTGTCGCAGTCTCTCTGTATACAGGGGCTTTGCAATATTCTTGTCTTCTAGGATACTTCAATTTTAGATCCACTACACAAGTGGGCGACACCAAATTTAAAGAGTAAAAAAATTTTCATCGTTTAGATTTTTTGTGATCGCAGGGACAACTCTTTTCTATATTGAATATGCAATTATCTCAATACTACCTCTAGTAAATATGGAGAATACAGACTCTATCCCGATTTTAACCTAGATGTATCTTTGGGTGCTGAACACGAATCTGATGTCCAAACTTGTCGGACGACTCTCTTTAGGGGTCAAGAACAGGCACTCTGCCTTTTCAAGGTCAAAAAAGGCAACAATAATAACGTAACCTGACCTAACTGGTGCCAACCAAGGTTTGTGACTGACCATAGAAGTGGTAAAAATATGGTAGGACCCTTCCATAGTTTTGCCGTATGCGTAGGTTGGGCACTAGTTAGGTCAGATTAGGCCATTCTCAAAAAATACTACATGCTTGAAATTTTTCAAGAGAATTAAGTTGCCCTTGGAAAGGCAGAGTGCCTTTTTTTGACATCGGATTTTGTAGAGCGCCCAGACATACATAGGGAAACACATTTTACAATTATTTTTTCAATATGCCCCTTTTTCACCCTTTTTCACCCTTTTTGCCCTAAAAAGGACCGTCTGTCAAGTTTGTATATTAGTTTCGTGTTCAGCACCCAAAAAAGTATAGGAAATCAGTCATCTAGATTAAAATCAGGATAGAGTCGGTATTCTTTATATTTAGCAAAGGCAGCAGTATTGAGAAAACTGCATATTGAATATAGAAGAGTCTTGTCTCGGCAATCAAAACAAATCTAAATTATTTACTCTTCAAATTTGGTTTCACCATATCAAAATCTATAATAGCTGTTTTACATTGACAATTTATTCATCAATAAATTGACGAGGTTCTTCATGAATTAATTCACGAATTTATTGGTAAACAGTGTGGTTTTACACTGCTACAGACTTTGTCAAGTTTTTTGACGTATGAATCAAATCTACCAATGAATCAAAGAAGCAAATAAATTTCAAAAATGTCACCTTTCCACTCATAATTGTAGTGATACAACAGCGGTAGCGTTCTGACACATATTATATAAATATTAGTTTTTGTAAGTAACAAATCAGTAAAAACAATGCAAAACTAGCACGACGCCACACAATGATATACATATTCCAATAACATAACCTCATTACTGATCTGAGGCTGGAAATCTGTTGGGTTGGTACTTCCGAAATTCACGAAGAAATTGACGAAAATTAGTACATGCTCTAATTCGTCAAGAACTTGATGAATAAATTCATGAAGTTATTTGACAGCAGATTTGGTGCAGTACACTTGTCCAATTTCTTGATGAAGCTACTTCATGAATTAATTGATCAATAAATTGTCAATGTAAAACAGCTATAAGAAATGATAGGTCTGATCTCAAAACCAACAAAAATCTTTTTTTTTGTCAGCCTGTGCAATCGATATACAGAATATAATAGGAAACCTGATAAACGAATTTCTCTGCGCCTGATTAAAATGCACTTGCTTTGATGTTTCTAAGTGAATGAAACAAGTCACGATTTGATGTGGCATTGAGTAATTTTAGCGATTCTGTTACGGCAAGAACCAGCAACCCATTCACTTCAAAGACATTTTGATCGCTTGTCAGGCGGTCTGTAAAAGCTTCGCAGATGGAAATTTATCATTTCATTCTCTTCACTAAATTATGCACGTCTTCAATGCGGACTTAAAATAGACTACAATCAATACTTTAAAAATAGCCTTCCATTATTTCCCTTTTCAATAGCAGATTTCAAATACTTAAGTCAATTAGGGAAATTACTATGGTAATCTGATGAAATTATTTGGCGTTTCGTAGGGAATACGTTTTGGTGGAAAAGGAATCGAACGTAAAATTATTGTCGGGACTAAAAAAAAAATCAGAGTTTGACCACTGGAAATCAAGTAATTTTTTTGGCAATAATACAATTTTATTATAATAAAGTTTATTATTTCAACAAAAATAGATATATCTTGTGATGCATTACTTACAAATAGCATACTTATGTACCTACTAAATATGAACATAAAATATACCAATAAAATAAAATAAAACAAACAAAAGTGAATCATATGTCAATCATATTAAAAAAACTAGTTTTTAGAAAAACGCGTTTATAGTTTTGACTAAAAGTTTCAGGTTTTCTAAAGAATACATTCCCTCGACCTTCGATTAAACGATTTTCAAGTGTTTTGTGTTGACTATATTCATACAGATATACACATTTTAAAAATAATTTGACTTATACTGTGATTCGTTTTCGGAGGGTTGAAGTTGTATTTTTTAAATGGAACACCCTGTATTTGAGTGGATATTTATATTTTATATGGAATTATGCATACTTTTCGTAATGGGCACTCTGTGCCAAAAATAAGCCCTTTCCGAGATATTAATATCTTAATAAAAAAAATTACATTTTCAGCGTTACACTTGATCGTGACTGATATACTCGTTTTTTGAGATACGATCTAAGCAATCGTCACACCTGTTGTACTAGGTTCATCGTAAATTCTGAAATGGTAACAAACTGTTTATAAATGTCATACAGGGTGTTCACAAAATCGTACAAATGTTATCTTTTTCAAAGGCAAAAATTTTGTTTTGAATGGGATGTAAAAGACCTTCTCAATATCTACAACTTTCAAAATAGGTGTTATATTTATATCAGTTCCACATATTTTTAGCAATTTCTTTATTTTTTGTGAAAATATCCTAGGGAGGCATTGATATTGTTTGTATGGTTTTGCTGTTGTTGTTGTTCGTAATGAATTTCTCAAGAGAAGAACGTATCGATATACATATGGTGCTGGGAGAAGCTCAACAAAATTATCTACTTGCAGTGCGTCTCTATCAAATTAAATATCCAGAGCGCTGACACTCTTCCAAAAAAGCCGTTAATATTTTAGTAGAAACTTTTAATTCCACTGGAAATGTATCTTGACGAAATTTATCCTAATAGATGGATTGGTCGATGTGGGCCACTGCCATGGTTTCCTAGATCATGTGACCTTACACTACTTGGCTGTTTTGTGGGGTTTTGTAAAATGTATATTTCTTGATTCTCACTCGAATTTTTTTTGAAATATTTTGCCCCAATCATATTCTAGCGATAAATCAACTTTGCCACAGCGCTGACTCACTCTGTACAATTATATAATGTATTTATATCAAAAATGGTCAGGTAGTCGTGCATTGTCCATCGCCTATTGTCCGACTTGCTCCAACATGACGGGCTTAGTTACTGAGTCACTAAAATAGCTTAACTCCGTACGTTATTGGAATTTTAAAATTTTATACCAGTATACATATTATTAAAGGTCTAAACTTTCTAACTAAAATTCTATACCAGAATGCCCCTTTAAGCTACTAAAAAAGCTGACCAATAATGATCATTATGCAATTATTTGCATTTTTATTGTAATGCAAATATATTACTGAAACAGATTTAGTTGAAAGATTAGTCGAAGGGCAATAGAAGAAAATGACGCTTACTAGGCTGATTTTGCTCAATCCGTATGATATTACATCTGATGCCCAGCGATTCAAAATTAAATCGATTTAGTAGATCATTTTGATATCCATCTTTCAGAAAAGATAAAAGTTTAAAATGTTGCCTTGGAATCGATTCCTAATTTTGAAAATGAAAGTAATAAATCAGATATCATAATTACAATGGAATCATATTCGATTATAACGTACTTTACTTGGTTTTGGTGGTGACGGTTCGGTTCAGACGTTACTTGTGGCCGCCCCCGGTATACTACCAACTCTAAACGGAATCTTAATTCACCATTGCGAATTCCAATTTGCTAGATTTATTGACGTCACTGACGTCCCTGTTTGGACGCCTAATTTTATGACGACCCTTGACTACTAGTTTATCGGCAGCGGTGGTTGGCAGCCGGCGGTGGTGAGTGACGTCATAGAAACGTACTCCGGATTAAATCTTTTTATTCGGTTTGTCTCTGGCGCCAGTTTCCCTATCTTTTACGTGGGGGAAACTCCACGTGAACCCTACCCTTGGTTTAGAGTAAATGTTCGGGATAGCTGCAGTGAAGAAAGTTTAAATCCAGGGGCCTGTTATATTTCTCTTAATTTTAATCAAAGTATGTAGTAGTGTTATTTTACTTTTAAAATAAACGGACTTATCAGTGTAGGTCACAAAAAGATACTGCGACTTTTTACTGATCGGAATTTATCAATCTTATCGGTGTTAATAATGAATACAAGGTGGAAATATATTTACTAGATTTATTTTCTATTAATAAGGCCTACGGAAATTGAAACAAACAAACAAAAGTAAAGTAGATTCTAATTACAATAATTATTATCGCTAACTAAAATCAGGAATATACAATCAATTTACCAGCGGTGTAATTAAAACAGAATGGGTTAGAGCAATTATTATTTACGACGGATTTAAATGCCGATGCGGTTTTTCGGTGCTGTAAATAAATACAAAATTAGCACATAGTCAAATATCTAGACTCGAAATCGGTACGGTAGAAAAGCGGAGTATTTGGCGTTTGGTTTATTTAATAACCAGTCTAATACTTTAAGAAATGGTACGCCAGAGTAATATTCGGTTTTAAATTTCGGTCGGTGCTAGAAAGGGAAAAATAAATAAGGTTAATAAATTAGAGAAATAAATAATCAATAAATAAATTATCCCCAATGGTTCTGAAACAGAAAAATAATTACGGGTTACTCTAATTCTACAAATAAATATCGGCGGCAGTTTCTAGCAAAGCGACAGGAATTATGCGGAGGTTTTAACCAGCCAGGGAGAAAGCCAAGCAAAGCAGTTTATAACGGGCACAAATAAGCAAACGGTAGTCAGGAAAATGATTTATGTTGGTGAACAGGAGGCAAGGTCTGGGCGAGGTGCGAGTTCAAATGCGGGGCAGCCGACAGATTTCTCCCAGAAGCGGTGGAGTACCCAGCCAAACTTCGAGGGTCTATCCGTCGCTGCACAGCTGACACACAACGTCTTCTACTGGCGGTGGAGTACCCAGCCAAACCAGCAGTTTCGGTTATTGTGCCTTACAGCGTTTATCAAGCTTAGGTGGTGGAGTACCCAGCCAAACCTTCGCCGACAACGCTGTTGCCGTACAGTCTGACACCTTCACGTCCTCTACTGAAACCAGCAGTTTCAGTAAAGGGGTTCACAGCGTTTGTCGAACAAGGGCGGTGGAGAACCCAGCCAAACCGTCGCCGATAACGCTGCTGCCGCACGAGCCTGCACTCAACGTCTTCCGCTGGCGGTGGAGTACCCAGCCAAACCAGCAGTTCGGTTGACGGGACGGACAACGTTCGTCGAACGAGGGCGGTGGAGTACCCAGCCAAACCTTCGCCGACAACGCTGTGGTCGTACTGTCTTGCCAGAGTTCAAAACGGCCAGATATATACCATAGTAGGACAGGTAAATATCGGAAAATACAATTTGCCTACTTATTCCGGATGGTTGCTCCCGGCGGCTAACTCCTTGGGTCGGATGGCGGTCTCGGGTTGGTTTTCAGGTCCTCGGGGTGGTCCTCAGGCTGGAACTGGAGCTCTTCGAGTTCAGGATGTGAACTGCCTATTTTCGTCCAGGAACGGTGGTTTTATTGCCTCAATCCCCCCTTAACTGATCAAGAGTCTTAGTGGGATTATGCGCGCGGCAGAGTGGGGCAAACGGACGGTTCAGCTCGACTCGCGGATAATAATTGCTCTTGCCAATTAAGTTAATTAAATAAATAAATAGCGAAACCCTTACACAAAACTTGTGTGTACATATGTATTTATATTTTTATGTATTTATTTGTGTGATAATTTTATATATTTTATATCTACTATAGTTTTGCTGGTCTAATATATATTTTTCTGTGTGTATATGTATGTATATTATATTATGTCTATATTTTGTGCTGGTATATTACCGTGTTCAATTATTATTATTAATTCTATTTATTGACATATATCTTCGAATGCGTTGTGTGTTGTATTACTACATTGGTTTTGTATCTTGTAACTGGGCATTTGCCTGTTGGATATGTAGTGAAATAAATAAATAAATAATGTCGACCTGCCCTCTATTGTCCAAAACTTCAGAAAAGTACTAAATTAGATGCTGTTGACTTCCTTTGTATGAAGCCATACTGACGTAATAAAATAAGTTGCCTCTACTCGTATCAGTCAGTTCACTTCATCTCAAGTATTAATAAATGTTCAGTTGTATCTTTCATAAGAAAGAATAATTATTTATCATTCCCATATAATATTAATACATACATATTGCTACTTTGAATCGTTTAATTCAAATAAACGATCTTGGTGTATTGAGAACTCTCCAATTATTCTGTTCTTAAGGTAAGGGATTATTTGTGTGTTTTGTGTTTAGTAAGTTAGAATACAGTGTTCTTCTGTAGTATTCTTTACTATGCAACATATATTAGTTAAATTGAGCATGTATACATTTTTTAAAGCAGCCATATTTCAAGAAGCCTCACAATGTTTTTCATGTTTTTTTTTATTAATCTTAAAAAATTATAGCCGGATGATTTTTAATAAAACTGACTGTTTATTGACATAACTCTTGTCAAGTAATAATGGTTTGAAAATTAAGACGGGTCTAGGGGTTCCAATAGCGAGTCCGCCCCATAGATCCTTGCTCGAAAACAACAAGAGCAGGTTAAAGATTCCTAGTTAAGGCTATACAAGAGTCATGTAAATATGTAACCAAATTTATAGATAGAAAGATCAATACGAATATGGACAATATTTATTTAATATACATATTTAATTTCAATTATCTGGAAAATAATCACTTTATCGTTTTAATTTCAATTATCTGGAAAATAATCACTTTATCGTTATGAGGTAATAGGATATTATATTCGTAAAAGATATTTAAGAATCGTCCAGTGGGACAGTATTTTGCATCCCTGGCCTATAATTAAAAATAACATCCTGTATATCTGTGAGCAAATCTGTTTTACCTAAGTTGTATAAGTAAATCTCTATATTTATTTTTAAATTTTAAAATTTTATTGGAATTTGCCAGAATTACTATGTATACAGGGTGATTTACAACTTATCCAAAAAAATTTGGGAATAGATGCAGCATGAGAAATGGAATCAATATCGTAAAAAAAAATTTTTGTAAAATCCTTAGTTTCCGAGAAAAAAAATATTGAAGTTATAGTACATTCAACCACTACATAGCTGGACAACTGTCCAGCGTCATTCGCCACGTGGCCTCAGCGACTCCGAATGCTAATTCGGATTTTGCAATCGTTGCGATATTTACTTGTTATCTGTGGTGTTTACAATAGGTTTTTAGTAGTTAGTGTCAAAAATGGGTAGTTAGTGTCAAAAATGGTTTGCGTGTACTCGGAGTTGATGGATAAGCATTTGTGTTATGGTGAAACAAGACAACATTTGTGTTAGTTCGTAGAAACTGAGTACAACGGACCCAAATGTGTTTACACATTGGTGGATAAAATATTGAACAATTGTTGTAACATCGGGTATGTCAAATGATTTTATTATTTAAAAACACAAATTAATTTTATTAATTAATAAAGGCAAAAGCAGTTGAATTTGCCGATATAAAATAGGTGTGATAAAATTCTATTTACATATTTCTTTCCGTGCGAAAGTTTTTGTCCGTTTTCTAATCACACCGCCATGCCGGACCCATTGTGAGAGGTCAGGTTTTACAGTGGACCAGTTTCCAGTGCCGTGCAGAAGTGTATTTTTAAATCATTTTTGAACTGACCTTTTTGATATTTTCTTTACAAAATTGTATTTGTAAGGGTCCCCTGTACATCCAGTTTTTTTTGGATAAGTTCTGAATCACCCTGTATAAAATATATAAAATTTTAAGTAACTAAATAACCTCTTGTGTCAAAACGATCAGTCATTGAGTTGATTTTAAAAATTTAGTTTCGTCTAATCGTAAATATTTTATTTTAAGTCATCTTGATTAGAATCTTAAGAACAAAAACACATGGGTTTTCGAAATATTAACAACTATTCGCGTATTATAGTGCATATAGTGTATTAATGAACAATTACCTACTTTATCGGAATAAGATAAATGCCGTTATAGGCGAAACAAAATTATGGCGTAAACTTTAGAAGGTAAATTCAAAACAATGACTTAGAAGATTTACTTTGTAATTTATTATCTAGCCCCGACATTAATTGAAAACTTTTTGAATTACAACTAATTATGTTCTACAAAGTTTTCATATTTTTAATTGATGTTACCAACTCTCTTATTTATTACTACGATTTTACAATTTAAGTTCCGCGAACTTCTTTTAACGGTTTGCAAATATCTACCCATCTATCAATTTGAGGTATTTAAAGCCTATTATCTTGCGTACAACCAAATTCTTTCATCCATCAATCTTCCTCACTGTGAAATTTTTTACACCCACGTTTTTATTAAAGGCGTACAGACTGCTTTGGATTGAATGAACTTAATTTTACAGGGGTGGGGGTGTACATTTCCAGAGTGGAAGAAGGCAGCGTTGCAGAACGATCAGGACTGAGACCGGGGGATTCTATTCTTGAGGTAAATGGGACGCCATTTACTGGAATATCCCATGAAGAAGCTCTAAAGGTGAGTATTTAGACTAATTTCGTTTAGCTTAATACCCGACAAGATGTTACAGATTTATCGTTGAAAATATAGGTAGTGAAAGAATTCCATAAAAAATAGCCCTTTTTGAACATTTTAATGAAAACAGTGTTAGTTTTCAGAAATTAAAGAATAAAGACAATACATAAATGCATATTTAACAGCGCTAGTTCCTCTTTAATGAAATATTGAGACAAAAATATGTTTATTGTTCGTAAATGTCGTCGATACTGAAGTTACTGTTTCTGGGATAGCGTTGGCGGTTGGTTTTCATAGTAATAAAATTTAGTTTACAATGTTATTTAGATAATTATTAGTATCAGCCTTATGAATTACATTAAAAAGGAAATGTTAAATTTGTAATGTGCGGTCAATTTAACTCGATTTGCAGAATTCATTTGAATACGTTGGCTCCTCGCAAGTCGTCCCTAAATCTGTACAGTGTTTATAGTGGTGGTCATGGTTACCTTCGCGCAGCAGTGGAAGACGTAGTGGGAGTAGCGTATATTTACTATCGCAGTTTGGGCAGGCAATAATAATAAAAAAAGGATTCCATTATAATTTCTTAATTTTTTATGATACTGACTGGTAAATTAAAGAAAAGTTGCTATTTTCCAAATTGTGATATTACTGTTATCTATTATTATAATACACAAATAATTTGAGAATGGGATATTTATAATATCTAAATATATCTAAAGAAATATCTAAACATAATATATCAATTCGAATTTTATTTAAAAAAAAATGATGCATGTTATCAACATACATATATAACTAGAACATGTTTTCGTACAGCCTTTAGTATTTTATCATATTTGAAATGCTTGGTTTAAAATGGAAAAAAATTATGAATGTTATTAAATCCACTTACAGAACTAGACTCTACCATAAAAAATTACATACTTGTATAACAAGAATCTCACGCAAAAAAAATATGTATAAGCAAAAAAATATATTCTTAATGTAATATACCACAATCTTAAACTAAATAAAATTTCTTCATATAAATGAACGTTTTCTTGATGGACGAGATTTTACTTAGTTTAAGATTATGCTATATTATCGTCAAGAATATATTTATTTGCGTATATTTTAAGAATTTCTTTTTGCGTGCAGTTTTTCAGATTTTTGTCAAATATGAAATAGTTTGAAAGATAAAAAATGGTCACTCTCAGAATTAGATACTTATACAGGGTGTCCGGAAAGATCATGTCAAAAATGAAGGGAATACGAGGGAGGTCAAAATAGATGTGGTACTTCATAAAAAATCCTGTCGAGCTTCGTTGGGGAGTTATTGTAAGTTCGTACATTAGATGAATATCTGCAAATTCTTCATAGCTAAAATCCTCCGTGATATCGAGTCAACAAATGGTGTCAAAATGATTTATGATAAATACCTAACTGCTAATCATACAGACTTGTTAACAGTCATCTCAATTTCCAAAGAAACCAAGATTTTTACAAAAATGTTAATATCGCATTTTTGACATAATATGTTCTTAATAAAATTCGATTTTCTCAAAAACGGTACAAGATATCGACTGATATACGGAATACCTTTTTTTAAGCAAAGTGAGAGAGGAATCGAACTATGAAAGAAAAATGTCAATTTTAGCAATGCAGTTAAAGATGTATAAAAAATGGATAATTTCGTCCGTCCCTATACAGCGTGTTCCACTAGTGCGGGAAAGTCCAATATCTATGTTAAAATGAGGAATATATAGATTTTTCTTTTTACTGTGTTGCCACATTTCTCGGAATGTACAAATTAAAAATATATTCAACTATACAGGGTGTTCCACTTTGGTTTTTTAAATGGAAACACACATTTTATATATTTTTTTCGGATTCTACATCAATAATAAAAGGTACTTTGTGTAGAATAGTTCTATTCAAATATTCAGTTTTTGAGATATCTCGCTTGAAAGGTTTTTCTAGTCGATATTGGCTGCTTACATTGTCTGATACTNAAGGAGGGGGACACTTTCCGCAGCTCCTTTAATTGTTTGTTATTGTTATCACGATTATTCTTTAAAATAAAGTTATATAGTCATTAACGTTATTGAAACTGACAGCTGCTATACAGCTCGTTGAGAAATGAGGTTAAGTTGGTCGCTATAAGCTACTCCCTACGTCCAATGTGTCAGAGCCAACTTCGACCACGTTTTTATTTGAACGCTCGTTATAAAAAATGGATAATTTCGTCCGTCTGTATACAGCGTGTCCCTCTAGTGCGGGAGAGTCCAATATCTATGTTAAAATGATGAATATATAGATTTTGCTTTTTACTGTGTTGCCACATTTCTCGGAATGTACAAATTAAAAATATATTCAACTATACAGGTTGTTCCACTTTTCCTGGACAGACACCAACATTGGTTTTTTAAATGGAAACACTCATTTTTTATATTTTTTTCGGATTCTACATCAATAATAAAGGGCACTTTGTGTAGAATTTGTATATTCAAATATTCACAGTTTTTGAGATATCTCGCTTGAAAGATTTTTCTAGTAGATATTGGTTGCTTACATTTTCTGATACTGACAGGTTATACTAATTGCTACTAAGCCCATTTTTTATCAGATGTTTAGTAAGGATGACTCTTCCGAATCATGTTCCAAAAACTGGCCTGCGTTGTACAGGGTGACCAAAATATTATGTCAAAGTTGCCATTTGAAAAATTGAAAAACCTCGATTTTTTTAAATGCAACGCCCTGTATATTTTCATACCATGAGATGCAGAATTAAATTCTCTACAACTTTGCTATACCTGCTCCTATACCAAAATTCATTAGTTTTTCATGAAATCTCATTTCTATGAAAAAATGCGAAGTTTACAAATAGCTTATATGTAAAATAACGTAGTAGGCTCCTGTCAAAAGATAATCTGGATAATTTTCGATTCACATAAGGTTTAATAGAAAGAAAGGTTTAATAGAAGAAGAGAAGCCCATGGTAACTGTTTATTGGCAAGTCGTATTTACCAAGCTAATAATCCAGATTTACAAAGATATCCTCGTACAAAGTGTTTTGTAAAACTGAAGGAGAGGTTTGAAAGAACAACAAATGCAAATTATGAGAAGACAACAAGAACACACGCATGCAGTATCCAAAACAGTAAATTAACATCGTGCATTTCTAACAAAAGTAATAAAGACCTAGTTAAATTAGTAATTAACAGGTAACCGCTCAAAATGTCTGCCATTTTTCTATAGACATTGAGCAATTCTACGACGAAAATTGCTTGACACATTTCGCAGCATTTCCGGAGTTAGGGTCAAAAAAGCATTTCTTATCTTTGCCCGTAAATCTTCTACATCTGTCGGAGGAGTTTCATACACCCTGTCTTTTATATAGCCCCATAAAAAAAAATCAAGACAAGACAGGTCTGGGGATCGGGGAGGCCATGGAATTGGCTACCTATCCACTTATCTGGATACAAATCATTTAAGTATTCTCTAACCTGAAACAGTTTTTCTATGAATTTACATAACTTACATAATGAGAAAACTTACCGCCAGTGTGGAATGTGCAGGGGCACCATCATGTTGGAACCACTGACTGTTTAAGTCATCCGGAGGAATATGTCCCTGCAATTGGAGCAAGTCGTTTTGTAAAAATTGCAAATACCCATTACCAGTTAAGTTTCCTTCAAGAAAATGTGGTCCAATGACATATTCTCCGCATATTCCCGCCCAAACGTTGACTTTAAAGCGGTGTTGATGATCGTCTTGTCTTATTAATCTGGGATTATGATCGGCGTAATGGTGATAATTATGTCGACTCTCTCGACCAGTATTGGCAAAGGATGACTCGTCAGTAAATAACACCTTTGAAAAAAAATTTCATCTTGTTGTAGCTTTATAGTTGCCCACTCACAAAACTGTACTCGCTTCTGAAAATCTTGCTGTGTTAAGAATTGGTGATGCTCAGAATGATAGGGGTGGAAGTTGTTTTTCTTTAACGTTCTATTAACCACACTTTTGGAAATACTAATTTCATCACTAATTTCTCTGACACTTGTAGATGGATTTTGGACTGCACATTCCAAAATGTCAATTTGACTATCCTGATTACCACATGCGTGTGTTCTTGTTGTCTTCTCATAATTTGCATTTGCCGTTCTTTCAAACCTCTCCTTCAGTTTTACAAAACACTTTGTACGAGAATATCTTTGTAAATCTGGATTATTAGCTTGGTAAATACGACTTGCCAATAAACAGTTACCATGGGCTTCTCTTCTTCTATTAAACCTTTCTTTCTATTAAACCTTATGTGAATCGACAAATTATCCAGATTATCATTTGACAGGAGCCTACTACGTTATTTTACATATAAGCTATTTGTAAACTTCGCATTTTTTCATAGAAATTAGATTTCATTGAAAACTAATGAATTTTGGTATAGGAGCAGGTATAGCAAAGTTGTAGGGAATTTAATTCTGCATCTCATGGTATGAAAATATACAGGGCGTTGCATTAAAAAAAAATCGAGATTTTTCAATTTTTCAATTGGCAATTTTGACATGATATTTTGGTCACCTTGTATAACGCAGGCCAGTTTTTGGAACATGATTCGGAAGAGATCCTTACTAAACATCTGATAAAAAAATGGGCTTAGTATAACCTGTAAGTATCAGAAAATGTCAGCAATCAATATCGACTAGAAAAACCTTTCAAGCGAGATATCTCAAAAACTGTGAATATTTGAATAGAACTATTCTACACAAAGTACCCTTTATTTTTGATGTAGAATCCGAAAATAATATAAAAGTGTGTGTTTCCATTTAAAAAACCAAAGTTGGTGTCTGTCCAGGAAAAGTGGAACGCCCTGTATAGTTGAATATATTTTTAATTTGTACATTCCGAGAAATGTGTCAACACAGTAAAAAGAAATCCATATAATCCTTATTTTAATATAGATATTGGACTTTCCCGCACTAGTGCGACACGCTGTATAGTCTAGGCATACTGAATATCAGTTTAAACTTTTCGACATGAACATTACCATGAGTTGCTTTAATTGCCCAAATTTCGTTGTTGTGATGGTAACAACTTAGAAGTAATAATTGAAATTTGTTTTTGAACCTTCTTTCTTTGAAGGCGAATAACCCCAAAGAAGCCAGATAGGAAAAAAATATGAAGTACTACATCTATTTCCCCCTGTATACCCATTGATTTATGACATGACCTTTCTGGGCACCTTGTATGTTACAAATATATATGTAACAAGAACATATTTTTGTATAGTACTTTGTGTAAGAAAATTAAATACTAAACAATTAAAGTAAAAACTGGTAATATAATAGGTGAAGAGTAATTCACAGCGTGTTAACATGTTAACAGTATATTAATGAATGTCTGTCTCAGGAGTATTCTGTCCGCTTCCAAATCACAATGTTTATATTGAAATAGCGCCTATTCATTACTTATAACCCAAACAAAGTCGTCTAAGGCTNATACCTATGTACGTTTTCAGCCACGAAATTTGAATAATTCTAAATTTTTCGAATTTTCACCCCCAACAACGGCAGTGACAACATTTTCAAAAAAATGGCGATGTTTCGCATGGTACTAGCTACATCCTGGACAGATTTACTTTCGCGCAACTCACTGGGTTTCAAAAATACAATACCTATGTACGTTTTCAGCCACGAAATTTGAATAATTCTAATGTGGAATGTGCAGGGGCACCATCATGTAGGAACCACTCACTGTTTAAGTCATTCGGAGGAATATGTCCCTGCAATTGGAGCAAGTAGTTTTGTAAAAATTGCAAATACCCATTACCAGTTAAGTTTCCTTCAAGAAAATGTTTTCCAATGACATATTCTCCGCATATTTCCGCCCAAACGTTGACTTTAAAGCGGCGTTGATGATCGTCTTGTCTTATTAACTGGAATTATGATAGGCGTAATGGTGATAATTATGTCGACTCTCTCGACCAGATTGGCAAAGGATGACTCGTCAGTAAATAACACCTTTGTTAAAAAATGTCATCTTGTTGTAGCTTTATAGTTGCCCACTCACAAAACCGTACTCGCTTCTGAAAATCTTGCTGTGTTAAGAATTGGTGATGCTCAGAATGATAGGGGTGGAAGTTGTTTTTCTTGAACGTTCTATTAACCACACTTTTGGAAATACTAATTTCATCACTAATTTCTCTGACACTTGTAGATGGATTTTGGACTGAACATTCCAAAATGTCAATTTGACTATCCTGATTACCACATACGTGTGTTCTTGTTGTCTTCTCATAATTTGCATTTGCCGTTCTTTCAAACCTCTCCTTCAGTTTTACAAAACACTTTGTACGAGAATATCTTTGTAAATCTGGATTATTAGCTTGGTAAATACGACTTGCCAATAAATAGTTACCATGGGCTTCTCTTCTTCTATTAAACCTTTCTTTCTATTAAACCTTATGTGAATCGAAAATTTTCCAGATTATCATTTGACAGGAGCCTACTACGTTATTTTACATATAAGCTATTTGTAAACTTTCATAGAAATGAGATTTCATGAAAAACTAATGAATTCTGGTATAGGAGCAGGTATAGCAAAGTTGTAGAGAATTTCATTCTGCATCTCATGGTATGAAAATATACAGCGGGTTGCTTTTAAAAAATTCGAGATTTTTCAATTTTTCAATTGGCAATTTTGATATGATATTTTGGTCACCCTGTATAACGCAGGCCAGTTTTTGGAGCATGATTCGGAAGAGTCATCCTTACTAACCATCTGATAAAAAATGGGCTTAGTAGCTATTAGCATAACCTGTCAGTATCAGAAAATGTAAGCAACCAATATCGACTAGAAAAACTTTTCAAGCGAGATATCTCAAAAACTGTGAATATTTTAATAGAACTATTCTACACAAAGTACCCTTTATTTTTTATGTAGAATCCGAAAAAAATATAAAAAATGTGTGTTTCCATTTAAAAAACCAAAGTTGGTGTCTGTCCAGGAAAAGTGGAACACCCTGTATAGTTGAATATATTTTTAATTTGTACATTCCGAGAAATGTGGCAACACANTGTTCTTTATCCCACTTCTGAGATGTAAGAAAATTAAATACTAAACAATTAAAGTAAAAACTGGTAATATAATAGGTGAAGAGTAATTCACAGCGTGTTAACATGTTAACAGTATATTAATGAATGTCTGTCTCAGGAGTATTCTGTCCGCTTCCAAATCACAATGTTTATATTGAAATAGCGCCTATTCATTACTTATAACCCAAACAAAGTCGTCTAAGGCTGGCCGGCTATGTTGAAATTCCAAACGACAATCTTGTACCGCTTACATTTGCGTTGTTTTAAATTTAAAACAGATTAAAAAAGAAAATCGAAAGTTTGAATAAAATCGCATCACTTTTTTGTAGTTTCAGACCTCGAAAACAGTCTGATAATGGAACATATATTTTATTCGTTTTTAATTTTTCAATTATATTAAAATACTTAATTAGATACATGAAGAGGCGATGACAACTCATACAAAAATCGTACGAAATTATATGAACTCATACAAAATGTCGGATGAAATAAATACGTATACATTTACATGTTTCCACAAATATCTGAGCGGTCAAAATAAATTATCTTCGACAGTTTAGACCGAGATAAAAATATCTTAATTAAGAACAAATTGTACCGACTTTAGTTTGTTTAATCTCTGGCTACGTAAAAATTTTGTATCAAATCAAACGTTGTATCAAATTCATACATTTATTCCCTTCATACGAATTCGCACTCGCTGTAACTGCCGCCTTTGCGATGCCTATTTATTTCGTAATCTACACAAACAAGTGATTCTTTTTCCACTACTCATAAATTATACATATTCCTGTTCAACTTAAGAGCGTCAAAAATGATATATTGCTAGACCCACCCGTAACAAACAGTAGGATGAATTGATTAAAATATTCCCGCCATCTCGTTTAATGAATTCATCGCACATATAAAATATCTCCGTGCCGGAGGGTTATATGTGTAAATTTTTCATGCAATTTATCTTCCCTTCTTGAAATTGATGCGTAGTACCCCGTTAGGCAATTTAAAAGTAGAACAAGGTAAATTGGAGTGGATAATATTAATGAATGGTCTTGAACAATATTAATGAGTTCAACTTCTGCCGATCTTAGGAATATAGGGAATCTGCATCAACTAAAAATGGTGTTACTTTTAAGGTGGATAATTTCTGTATAGGTTTAACGGAAGTTGTTTCAATAGTGCTCAGGGCATGAAATTTCATATTCATTTCATAGCCATTTAGTCACTGCTTTTTCAAATATTTAATTGACATCAACGACAATCGTGAAGTATGAACTTATGATTGATAAACTTAGTTGATTCTGTTTTTGCTAAATCGACATTAAAATAGCAGTAATTACAGAAATTTAATAAAACAAAAAATAACATAATTTATTGTATCATTCATTTGCAATCAGTCGTTTTTTTATACAAATATTTTTTAATTTCTTTCAAATTAACTGTTACGAACTTAAATTTTTTTCGTCAAACTTCTTTATAATGTAAGTTTATCGATATATTAAACGGTATGGTATAATTTTGGCAACAGAATATTTCGAAAACGACGATTCATGGGAACACATAAAATATCTAATGAAATGCTTTTGTGAAAGACGCATACATAATTTGTATGGTACGAATACTAGAATAGATCAATTTATTTGTAATAATGTAATATGCACTAAAACATGAGGATGAATCCAAGGTAAATAGGAATTGTTTCCTTTAAAGTTAATGATATGAAATAAAAGTACCGAAAATTCACCGGTGAAATAATTAATTACATAAAACCATAAATAGTAAAAAATATTAGAGGTAAAAAACTCGAGTAAATCTCACATTCATGACAAAATAAGAATTAAATAAGAAATAATAGCTTAAATATTTGCTTAGGAGAGGGGGTATTCTTTCAATTTCTATAAATGCTATTAGTTCGATTATCATCAAACTTTGAATACAGGTATGTTTAGTTAAAGCTAAATCGACTTATTTTAATCCCAGATTCTATGGTAGGTTCATATACGGAGTGATCTCCTTTTAAATTTTAACAGTTGACAGATTCTAAGTAAAAAAAGTTTATGTGAACATACGTTGTAAATCGCTTTCTGACTGGGATATTTGTCGAATTGAATTCCTTTTATGAAAAATGACCTACAAACGACTCACTATAACCACTAGTGGCGTGGTAGAGTAGTCAGTACTCCTTTTTTAAACAAAATTTCTACGACTATTGGTATTTTTGAAATTGTATGTATTTTTCGATCAAATGCTGTTCAGAATCAAACAGATCTAGTAGGCGAGGACTTGTTAAGTGGTCATTGGTTGACAGGTAACTCACAAATATGTAACTTTCACATTGCAAGTAAAACGGCTAGTCAGAGGCAATCTTGTATCATGGCATCATCGTTTACCCGACTTTATTCCGCTTGTTTACTATGGCTGGGGTCATATGAAGTAGCAAAAATACTCCATTAAATGTAATGAAGGAACTAATACAATGCATTCAAAATGCTGCTGCATTCATTACACCAGTGCATTTATCAAACTCAGATAGTTATTATTGTTTAAATGCCAGTTGATTCGCTTCCAATTTGAACATCCAAAATATATTTCGTTTTAAATTGATCAACGACTCTAAAAATATAATTACATTTAAAAATACTCGTAGGCGTAGAAATTCTGTTTAAAAAACTACTGAAACTGACTACATACCTTCGCTTCGCTTCGCTTCGCTTCGCTCAGCCTCCAAACATTGTCTTCGAACGGTAAATAACCCTTACCGTTCTTAATGCTTGATATACTATTACATATAACTTATTTCAAAAATAGAATTAATACATAGGTACATGAACAAAACTGAAAGGGCAATGTCAAAAGTGTTGATAATATGTCTAGATTAATATGAATTATTATTTTTACCTATGAAATTGACATTTCAAATGTTCAGTTGTTTCTTTTTTTTTTTTGTAGATAATAATAGGTAGATTATTTATCCATTATAAGTTCTTGGACCTATAAAACAGCAATAGACAAAGAGAAATCGAATTACTTTTATGTCATTACACCATAATACGCAGCAATATGAATATAGTATATTAATTTTCGATATGCGGTGCAGTCCGCTCTTATCGCGCTTCGCACACGAAAGTTGTTCAGGCCAGTAAATGTCGTATTAATAAAAATTCCACAAACCGACACGTAACACTCTTACGAAGCGTGTCACAGGCAGAGTCGAGCCGGTTAACCACAGGCCGTAACATCGATAAAGCAACATTGGCGAGGTAAATGTCGGTTTTCCGCTAACATGCTAACTATTCACTTCCTATCTGCCCATAAGAATCGACACGCCAATATTCCACACACTAAAATTATCGATTTGGTGGAATGAATAATTCATGAAGGTAAATCAAATTCAATTCAACAAATGGAGACTGCATTACATGGCGGAACTTGACGTAAAGACTAAACTTTTTTTAAAATGTATCAAGCTGATACTTGTAGGTAGGTATGTTATTGATCGGCTTCTGATTATAGATAGTCCATGATGAATATCTATTAGACTAATTGGCTTCGTTCAGTAATTGGAAATATTTCATTATATAGATACATGCATGACCTTGTAATATTCATTTCATAGAAATCGTCAAGCGTTTTTATTAAGTTCACTCAAATGGCTCAAATAGAGAAGTGGTGTGTCTATAGGGGACAGAAATTAACAAGTTCTCTCTTCATCAGAAAATAGTCCCCTTCGGGGAGTAGCTTCAGAACCATTCAATTCTAAATAACAAATTAACCTCGGTACTCCATATGGATAGGCCAGTATAAAAAATCATTGCGTCCTTTTGGACTTGCAGAAGACTTTTGAAAGGATGTGGAGGCTTAATACAAAAGCTTTTTAGCTTCTTCACTTATGCAAATGTTGTATAGTAGCTTGCCGCCTTCCTGTCACTCCCAAAGTTATACCCCGTGAAAATCATACGATAAAAGAACTAGTAAAACGTTATAAGATTCTTGGAGCTGGCAGCGATAAGGTATTCACTACCTATATATTTTCAAGTAGATGTTATATATACCGATATACAGTGTAACGTACTTTACTGGGTTTTGATTTTGGTGGTGACGGTTCTGACGTTACTTGTGGCCGCCCCCTGGTAGACTACCAACTCTAAACGGAATCTTAATTTACAATTTCGAATTCTAATTTACTATTTTTATTGACGTCACTGACGTCCCTATTTGGACGCCTAATTTTGTGACGACCCTCGACTACTATTTATCGGCAGCGGTGGTTGGCAGCCGGCGGTGGTGAGTGACGTCACAGGAACGTACTCCGGATTGAATCTTTTTGTTCGGTTTTGTCTCGGGCGCCAGTTTCCCAATCTTTTACGTGGGGGAAACTCCACGTGAAACCTACCCTCGGTTTAGAGTAAGTACTCGGGATAGCTGCAGTGAAGAAAGTTATATTATATCGGTCGGTTATATTTCTCTTACTTTTAATCAAAGTAGTTCTCTGAGTGTAGTGTTATTTTCCTTTTAAAATAAACGGACTTATCAGTGTAGGTCACAAAAAGATAGTGCGACTTTTTACTGATCGGAATTTATCAATCTTATCGGTGTTAAGAATTAAGACAACTGGAAATGTATTTACTAAATTTATTTTATATTAATAAGGCCTACGGAAATTGAAACAAACAAAAGTAAAGCAGATTCTAATTACAATTATTATAAACAACTAAAATCAGAAATGCAAAAATAATTTACAAACGGTGTGACTAAAATAAAATTGGTTAGAGCAATTATTTGTTACGGGATTAAAAATGCCTATTCGGTTTTCCGACGCTGTAAATAAATACCAAATTAAAACATAGTCAAATATCGGCGGTCAGGACACAAAAATCGGTACGGTAGGCAAATGCAGTATTAGGCGTTTAGTTTGTTTTTACAATAAACAATCTAATACTTTAAGAAACGGTACGCCAAAATAGTTATTCGGTTTTAGTTCTGGTCGGCGCTAGAAAGGAAAAGAGAGTTAGCAAATCAGAGTAGTAAATAATCAACAAATGTGCCGATTCCAAATGGCTCTGAAACAAAGAAAAATAAATTACGGGCTACTTTAATTCTACAAATAAATATCGTCGGCGGTTTCTAGCAAAGCAACGGAAATTATGCGGAGTTAATACCAACCAAGGAGAAAGCGAAGCAAGCAATACACAAATGGCATAAATAAGCAAACGGCAATCAGGAACAGGAATAGTTTGGTTGACAGGAGGCAAAGTCTATTCGAGTGCACGTTCGAACGCACGGCCGGTGACAGATTTCTCCTGGAAGCGGTGTTATTCACAGCCAACTCCCTGGGTCTACCCGTCGGTATGGCTGGCACTTAACGTCTTCCGCTGGTGATGTTATTCACAGTCAACCAGCAGTTTCAGTCAAGGTATCCAACTACGTTCGTCAAAACGAGGGCGATGTTATTCACAGTCAACCCGCCGCCTGACAAAGCCGTTGCCGCACCACGTACTGTATACGACAGATGTCTCCTGAAAGCGGTATTATTCACAGCCAACCTCCTGGGTCTATCCGTCACGGTATGGCCAGCACCTAACGTCTTCCACTGGCGATGTTATTCACAGTCAACCAGCGGTTTCAGTTAATGTGCCCTAGCTACATTCGTCAAAACGAGGGCGATGTTATTCACAGTCAATCCGCCGCCTGACAACGCCGCCACCACCGCACCGTCCAGTACTTAGTTCAAATAGAGTTGAAAACTCAGCAGGACTTATGCCAATACAGGACAAGTGAAAATAAGAAAATACAATTTGCTTACTTATTCCGGGTCGCTGCTTCTGGTGGCTAACTCCTTCGGTTCGGATGGCGGTCTCAGAGTCGGTTTGAGGTCCTCGGGGTGGTCCTCAGGCTGGAGCTGGAGCTCTTCGAGTTCAGGATTTGAACTGCTTATTTTCGTCCAGGAACGGTGGTTTTATTGCCTCAATCCTCCCTTAACTGATCAGGAGTCTTGGTGGGATTATGCGCGCGGCACTCGTCAGAGTGGGGCAAACGGACGGTTCAGCTTGACTCGCGGATAATAATTGCTCTTGCCAATTAAGTTAATTAAATAAATAAATAGCGAAACCCTTACACAAAACTTGACATTAATATTGGTTCATTACATCAGAAAGCTTTCGATCAAATTGATCATTAGTTATTGATATCAAAACTTAAACATGTAGGTTTCTCCAACCCTTTGATTAACCTGTTCTAATTTACCACGCAGACCTCAATTTGTATAATACGAGGGCTATAAGTCAAGAACTTATATCGCTAAGTCAGGAGTATCACAAGGATCGAATTTAGGGCTACTTTTATTTTTAATATTCATTAATGATATAACATCTGATATACCTAAGCTGTCAAAAGTTATTATTTGCTGATGATCTGGAAATATTTAGTAGTTTAACATCAGAAAATGATTGTTCGAAGCTTCAAAATGATTTAAATAAGATAAATGAATGGTGTTTTGCAAATTCATTGAAACTAAATATATCTAAATGTAAAATAGTCTCGTAGAAAAAAAGGGGGACAATTTTATTATAATTATCTAATTAATAACATTGCTGTCGAATGGTGTTCCTACTATAAAGATCTAGGTATTCTGTTTGATTCTAAACTTGTTTTTACGGACCATATTAACAATGTAGTAGGTTCAAAAACTTTAGGGTTTGTTATTAGAAATATGAGTAATTTTGTAGTAATGTTGAAACTGTTGAAACACGGTATTAGAAGTTTGACTGCCTTAATTTTAACAGACGATAGAATACATTAAAATAAACAAAAAAACCTTATATGACATGGGTCCTAAACTCTACCATTTCCGAGAAAAAAATTATCAAAATCTCCAACTTGATGTACAAAAGTTCGATTAATTAAGGAATATTGATATAATTGCGTGCATAGAATACCGTAAAATACATATTTATCACTTTTTTGAACTTGTTTATGCTTAATTCTAAAAAATAATTAGCGTTGTTATAAATTTAAAATTCGATAAAATTCATATCGAGCAAAGTGACAATGGCGCGGTGAATAACACGAGGTACCAAGATGTCCAGCCAACAATACGCAATTCAGTTGGTATCTGAAATTGGACCGTGTCTGAGTGTTTTTGCGTACCACTATTTTCTTTTCTTGAGGTGTTTTCCAGCGAGTGTGCGACAATTGGATTCGAAGCTGTCGTGCGTGCATCAAAAATGGCGGTGGACATTTTGAGCATATTATGTTGTAGTTTGTTTTGTACTTGTGCGTTTAATTTATTGAATTTTGCTTTTTGGTAAGTACCTAAATTATTTTTAATACGTATGATTATTTGGATGACGTAAATCTTTGGGTACTTTAATTACATATTTTTCAAATTCATAATTTGATTAAAAGATAAGTTCCTGTTTTAAGAGATTCGTAATTACTCAAATTCGAGCTAAAATTTAAGTACAACACTATCTTTGTACTATAAAATCGATACATTTTATTTTATTTATTTAAAAAGCGGAAAACAATTAATTGCCTTGTTTACTAAATGTTTCACAAAAGTAGTTGTTTACATTTTTTCCGTAGGACAAGTCTGCTGCTTGCACACGTAGTACGGATCAGCTGTGTACCGTTAGGTTAAGCGATGTTGTTGTGATGAAACTCCCCAATATTAATACTGGCTGTATTTTGAACACTGTTAATCTTACGCCCCTGTAATATACAACTTTTATGTTCATTTATGATTATTCTATCTCATGCTGAAGTAATGGTAGTCAAACTTCTTACACCCTGTATATATGTCACTCAATAGGAGTAAATTAGAATACGAATCATTTATCTGGTACTCTGTATATCCAAATTATATTCGTCAAATAGAGTCGGTGCAACGTAAGTCCTTGAAGTTTATTTCTTTAAAAATAATTGTGTATATCCTGATAGAGAGGCATAGACTATAAGGTGCTACTTCAATCTTTCCAGTTACAGTCATTGTTGCTTAGAAGAAACTGTTGAGCAATTTCTTTTATTCATAATTTAATAAACTATAGAATCGACTACCCTGCTCTATTGGTAAAACTGAATTTATTAAATTTGTCCTAATGATAAAAACTCGACATAATGTTCCTTTTTATTGTGACCTTGCAAATGCAAATATAATGAATAAAGCTGTCGGAGACAGTCGCAATTCAATGGCGTGTCAAAAGGGTCAACCGAGACATGGGTGAGCCGCTGCCTCAGAATGCTTTTTACGTTAACATCACCTTGGTATACTGTTGCTGTGTTGTCGTGCAGATGTTGCGTAATTTATTCCTATCCGTTGGTGTTTATGGTGGTGTATTGTAAACAATTTAATTTTGAATGCATGCACTCTTTTTAATTCCATATCATCTTTGTTTGACCTTCATTTTGATAATTTAGTCTAAATGATTCGTGTAAACGAGGAGAAATTTAATGTAAATATTTTAATTGTTTCATAAATTTTGAAAACATCATACAACGTACTTTATATTTATAATTTGTTTAATTTTTCCTGTAATTGGGTGTAACCTGTAGGAAAATAATAATAATAATTATTATTATAAGCTTTTCAAAGGGCTTGTTTAGTTTACTGAAGGGTCCAAGTTAGTTAGAATCACAGAGGGTATATACACCGTGTCCACCTAGTGCGCGCAAGTCCAATATCTAGGTTAATAAAAGATATAACTTAATTTTTTTCTACAGAGTTGCCTACTTCCCCGAGCTGCACAAAATGAAAATATATTTGCATATACAGGATGTTCAGTTTTTCCTGGGCAGGTACGAACTTAATTTTTTTAATGGAAACCTATATTTTTTATGGCATTATCGAATTCTACGTGAAAAATTAACGGGACTTTGTATTATGACCCCTATTAAAATATTGATGGTTTCCGAGATAATCGACTTTTCATTTTTTTTCTTATATTTCCTCACTTCTAGTAGTTGACATAATTATGATTGTATGACAGCTAGAAATTATTTTTTTTCAGGAACTGTAGAGTGAAGATGGCTCTTTCAAAAAACGTATCAAAAGTTGACCTGCGATATACAGGGGGCAAAAAAAACGTGCCAAACCTGATAATTTAAAATTTGAAAAATCTCGACTTTTTCAAATAGAAACCTGTGTTTTATAATTTCATTAGTTGCCTTTCTGAGACCCTACAATTTTTTAATAGCTTTCCCCATACCTAAGTTGCGTAGTTTTTGCAAAAAACCCATTTTCATGTAAAATACCGGATTTGCGCCCGTTCCTTTGTCGGGAAAAATGCAGTGAGCGCCTGTCAGGCAATAAAATTAGTGACAATCAGTTTACATGTCATTTCGTCTTCTATTGAATATTCACGTGCGAGTTCAGAGAAAGTACTAAACGTGCATACAATGAACTATTCAAAAGAAGAATTAGTGAAAATGGTGTATGCTTTAGGAGAAGCTCATGGAAATTATTTGCTAGCAGCACGTATTTACAAAGCAAATAATCCAGATTCACAGAGATTTCCACGTGCGGACTGTTTTGAAAACGTAAAAGAAAGGTTTGAAAGAACAGAAAATGCGAATTATGAGAAAACTACCATGAGACATGAAAGTAACAATAATGATATTCAGTTTAATGTTGTGGCGTCTGCTGTTGAAAATCCAAATAAAATATTGAAGAAGTATAAGTTTCATCCAAATCATATTGAAAAACATCAAGCACTGTTACCTCACCTAAACCACCACCTAAACCGCCTGCAATTTTGCCATTGGGCACTGGATGAAATCCAAGAAAATCCAAACTTTTTATGCATGTCTTGTTTACTGACGAATCCACATTTTCAAACACATGCTTACCCAATCGTCGCAACTTTCACCACTACGCTGACAATAATCCCAGATTATTGAGGGAAATAGATCATCAGCATCGTTTCAAAGTGAACGTGTGGTCTGGAATTTGTGGAGAACGTATTGTTGGACCGTACTTTTTTGAGGGCAATTTAAATGCCAATGTGTATTTGCATTTTTTGCAAAATGAACTTCCCCTTCTTCAGGTACATATTCCCGCTGATTATTTGGTTCAACAATGGTTTCAGCATGATGGTGCCCCTCCACATTCCGCTTTGGCTATAATGTGATTATTTTATTGTTATTATACTTTTCCTATTACCTATTTATCTTTCAGATTAGAGAACACTTAAATCAGTGGTTAGGTCGTGGTGGTTCAGTTTCTTGGCCCGCACGTTCGCCTGACTTAAATAGTCTGGACTTTTTCTTGTGGGGTTATATCAAGGAGCGAGTATACGAAGTACCACCAACGGATATTCAAGACTTAAAATAAAAGATTCAAAACGAGTTTCTAACTATAACGCCTCAAATGTTAAGAAATGTCCACATTCATTTTCATCGTAGATTAATGCTTTGTATAGAAAACAACGGTGGACAGTTTGAACATTTATTTTAAGATAGCTTGCTACTATGAGTATTCTTTTTTCAAAATTCTATTCATCCAAATTTTTTAATCTCCAATTTCACTAATAACTTTCCTAACTACGGTAACAGTGTTTGATTTTCAATATGATACGGATGAAATTTCTTCTTCAATATTTTATTTGTCAAGCTTTTGAAAACTCCAAGGTTAGTACTAATTTCCTGGCACTAATATTTGGATTTTCAACAGCAGACGCCACAACTTTAAACTAAATATTGTCGTTGTTACTTTCATGTCTCCTGGTAGTTTTCTCATAATTCGCATTTCCTGTTCATTCAAACCTTTCCTTCACATTTTCAAAACAGTGGGAATCTCTGTAAATTTGGATTATTTGCTTTGTAAATACGTGCTTCTAGCAAACATTTCCCACATTTTGTTAATTCTTAATCACTTGTAGCGATTTTATGGTTTTCTGATTTTATTTACAAATAAATGGTAACTTTCCATAAAGACTTATATATTAAACTCAAATATCAAAATTTTTCAGTTATTAATTTTTATTTTAAATAGTGTAGCTAGACAAGTAATAAATTTAATAAAAATAAATACCCTTACAATATTTTTCCCGACAAAGGAATGGGCGCAAATCCGGTATTTTACATAAAAATGTTTTTTTTTGCAAAAACTACGCAACTTAGGTATAGGGAAAGCTATTAAAAATTGTATGGTCTACAGGAAGGTATCTAATGAAATCATAAAACAAATTTTCAAATTTTAAATTATCTGGTTTGGCACGATTTTTTTTGCCCCTTGTATATCTCAGGTCAATTTTTGATACGTTTTTTGAAAGAGTCATCTTCACTCTACAGTTCCTGAAAAAAAAAAATCTCTAGCTGTCATACAATCATAATTGTCAACTACTAAAAGTGACGAAACATAAGAAAAAAAAATGAAAGTCGATTATCTCGAACACTATCAATATTTTAATAGGGATCATAACACAAAGCCCCGTTAATTTTTCACATAGAATTCGATAATGCCATAAAAAATATAGGTTTCCATTAAATAAAATTAAGTTGGTACCTGCCCAGGAAAAACTGAACACCCTTTATATGCAAATATATTTTCATTTTGTGCGGCTCGGGAAAGTAGGCAACTCTGTAGAAAAAAAATAAGTTATATCTTATATTGGACTTACACGCACTAGGTGGGCACGGTGTATGTGTTACGCGATCACAATTGAGTCTGTTTTAACCTGTCTTTCAGGTTGAGGTGTTCACTATTTCCGTTTGTGCAGAAGAAAATCTCAGCTTCCCACACGTTAAATTTTTTCGACTTGCTTTTGTCTTCCTTGTTTAAGGACATTCCTAACTAATTCAGCTCTTTGGAATCAAAACATTTTTCTAAACATTTTATGATCCAATGTTCACCTGAAGCTTTGGTAATAGTTCCAGATTTAAATCGAGCGATTAATTAGACTGACTAAACTGGTTTAATTGCGTGTAAACAAATTTAAATCGATAAACCTCTGTCCATAATAGTTAAATATCATGACTCGTGGAAGCAGGTGCCAATACTGATTTATGAACAGTGAGGTTTTAAGAGAAGACCAATCATACGTCAACTGTCCAATCAATTATATCATATAAAATTTATCAATGAATAACCATACAAAATTTATTAATTTCATCTTTTTTTTTTTGTTTTCATTAAGACAGCATCAATAATTTCTCGATAAAAAATTTGTTTTGATTTTTCGTTTATCTGTCAGTACAAAAACTTCATACTTTGTCAGTTCAACTATTTTACCTGTTTTACTTTAAACGAGACAATATTGTCTCGTCTTCTCTTGTCGAGACAATATCCTGTAAAATTATTACAAAGGCGATTGAATTCCAATTCGTGAAAATGCTTTATAAAATATAAAATTGCAGAAAAAGTGGAAATAATTAATTTGTTCTACAAGAATAATCACTGTGCAGGGAAGGCAACACAGATTTTTAATGATCATCGTCCTGACAAAGACAGTTGTAAGAAACCAAAACTTAAGCCATCACGTGTCCCCCTTGAAAAGAAAATCGACGTGTCTCAGTTTTTTTTTGCTTTTTTTAATTCCGATAATTTCCAGGTGAGTTTTCATTGAAACACCCTGTATAATTGAAAATTTTATTTTATTGTCTTATCTATCTATTGCGAATAAAGATGTGTTTATAAATATAATAAAACTTATCAGGTAGCACCAAATATTAGAAATATATAATACCTTTGCTTATCAGTATATCACAATTAATTTTTCTATAAAATATTCTCCAAACTAGTTTGTAAAATTGTTTCGTGCATATTTTAAATGTGTACAAAGCGCATTCAGCTTGTAGTGTGCAGCTTCTATGTTTTACTGCAGCTTATACCACGTAGCAAGCGCTATGCAAGTTATTCCAGGAAGGAAGGAAACATGAAAATAGACATAAAAATATCTTCCTGTTACACGTACTCATTCCCACTCTACCGCCATCCTGAACAATGTTGGGCGTTTATTATAATCCGAGGAAATAATATCTAACTTGTAGTAGCATTCACTGCTATTGAAGTAGGTCTGATATCACGACCACGAACAATCCATATCAGTGAACATAGAAAATATGATATAGGACTTATAGATAGGTATAAACATTTTAGATTTATATAGGTTGGTATATACAGAAGTCAAGCTGTTAGCTGTACATTCTTTTAGAGAAAATAATGGGATTTCCATTATGCCGTTTTTCAGTTAGGCGCCTCTTTTTCAATATAAAGTGTGTCAAAATTAGGTATAATTAAAAAAATGTATTATTAATTCTGTTAACTTTTAAGATTTTTAAATGTATGTACAATTTTGACAAAATTTTTAATTATTTAATCGTATTTTCTACAAACTATGTGGTTTCAGTATGACTATTGTAAAAAGTTATTGCAGATGACTAAAATTATACATTTTCTGGCACATTTGGTTCTCATTAATGGAATAGAACTGTGCATTCCTAAAAGTGACAGATATTATGTTAAAAATTAAAATGCCAATCATTTTAATTTTTAACATAATTTTTTTATGTTTGTGTTGTTTTCTGTTCTATTTTGTTTCCAACATTGAAATGCATTAATTTTAAATTAATATATTGTTTTAAATTAGATTAAGTATATTAAGAGAACGTTTAACCAAAACTCTTAAAAAAGAGACTCTAAATAAACAGCTGGAATGAGGGAAATCTCCACCAAGTTTTTTGAAACATCCTCTATAACACGTCTGTTGACTCAATGTTAATCATGTATTCGGAAGGCTCCATAAAGGCAGAAAATCGAAAATATTAAATTTTTTAACCCCTTAACTCCCGTTAACTCGGCGTCCTACATCGCAATAGAGAACGCGCCGGTACAAAGCGATCGAATGTTGAAGCGAAACAGCGGATTTCCCCAGTCGTCTTAAATTTTGTAATTGGTTTCAAAATCAGAGTGCAGTGGATCATCATTTCATTAACAAAGTGCTATGGACGGATGAGTGTTGTTTTAGTCGTACTGGCATATTAAATAGATAGGTGCCATACTATTGAAGAGCACACAATAAGGTATACGTACTACAAACTGAATAATTAATTGAACATAATACGTAAAACTCATATTAAATTAAAAAATGTAGTGGAAACGTTAACAATATTAAATTATATAACCTAACATTCGAAAACGATTGTTATCCTTATACCTTTGTTTTTATTAACAAATAAATAATACTTGTTAATATTTAACATGGTGTGGTATTAACTTCCGGGTTAAGGTATATTTTGATGTTAATTAATAGAGAGTTTGAGTTAAGACTAATTTTATAACTACAATAATGTAAGTTTTGCTGAGTAAGAATAATGTATTGTCATCGTTCACGCGACCGGATCTAGGATCTTTGACCCATCGCGTATTTATTGCAAAGTTGCAAATAGCGGTTAATGACAGTACAATGGAAAAAATATCTTATTCATTCATGTGTCTAGCTAAAAAGCTCTGTTTATTTATTTAAAACGGTTAATTACCAAATATTACGGTAGCTCAAGATTCATCTCGATAAAGCTTTGTAGGTCAGCAGTTAGGAGCGGTCCGAAGAGGAGTTTAAATAATAATTTGACAATATTTTTTTTTGCAGCTTAAATATGCATTTTAAAATTTTTTTAATCGCGTACATTATTGACAATGTGAATGAATCACGCTGTATATTTGAAGAGGTGCTTATGCACATGAACGCATGACAAAAAAACAGTTCATACTGATATAAATCCTAAAATAAGTTATACATGGTGTTTTAAAAAGGTACCTAAATTCAGTGCCTTTTTTAAATAAAAAATAAATAAATAAATAAATAAATAACGTGGCGAAATCTTGATTTAAAAAATTATTTTTAAGAGCGTTAAAACAATTATTTAAATTAACTTTTCACCACATCTTCAGAAAACATTGTGTTGAATTAAAATAAATCTTTAGAAATTGTTAATTCCTATATAACTTTTGACTATTTATCTTTAAAAGTACAGCGTAAAATTTAAAAGAATATATTAATATTACTTCCCATTAAAAAATATATATTGACGTTCTATGGTGTCAGTTTCAGGTAATTATCTTATACTTGTCCAAATATTAAAGAAGTGTGATTATTGTAGTTTGCGACTATTATTAAAATGTCATAAACTTGCCTGATAGCGTTTTGATGCTTTTGTTTGAACACAGTTCAATCAATGACAATACATTATATTTGGAGGAAATAAAAATATCTTTTTTATATGCAAAATGCCGCTGAATTAGAATTTTAAGAAAGAATTTCATAGAAGCGGCTTGTCAAACAAATAACCTCAAAAAATCATCCATCTAAATCGATTCCAGACATACAAAAATCCGTGTACTGTATATTTAGGGAATTAAGATAGTAAAAAGATATTATTTTATTTAACTGCAAGGAAAAACTTTATTTGAATCATCTTTCTTTATACTTTGGACGATTTTGGAAAAAATAAAGTACATTGAAGCGTCTATTTCTGTATTCCATAGCAAAAATATTATGCAGCAAATGTATAAAATATGAAGTCATCGGAATGCTGCCGCAAGTATTTTGTTACAACGCTGTGTCATATAATACAGTAAGGAATAATAATAATTTGAATAAACATGAGACGGATTATCAACGAACGCTAACTTTTGTCTGTGGGGACATTGGACTAGCCTACAATCGTACGGCTTGGGTTTTTGGTTTATACATGCAACAAGCTTTAGTAAAAAGTAAGGACATAGTTTGCATATTCATAAGTGTCCTGTATTTATCTCCTGATTTGTCTTATTCAGGACGACAAACTAATAGAGGAAAAAGCTCAAAGCTGTCCTCTGCAATAAACGAAGTAGTAAATTATAAATCTCAGTCTTATTCTCTCGATAATGGATATGATTTAAAATGGAAACGTTTATAAAAGAATAGCTTTATTATTGTTATTTAAATGGTAATTGATATATAGCTGTAATAGAAAATACATTTAATTTTTTTACTTTCGCCGACAATATACATTGCTGTTTCATTCGATTGTTTTGGTTTTATCCGTATGCAGTTATACTAGAAACGAGACGATATTACGGACCATTTAATGAAATGAAGTGATTAATTCATTCTGCCCCCTAGCGCCATTGCAGTAAGCCACAACTCGCTGTGTGCTTGCACTGAATTGCACAATGCAATTATTAAAGCGCACCAGGGGCGGCACTTCACATTTGCTATGGGGAATTATAACATTAATACAACTGAAACAGCATCTAAATTCATATTTTTATAAAAATTTGGTGTAATGAATTATTCTTACTATAACAGTTGAGTCCACCCAATGACAAACTCTAAAACAGCAGTAATAGCATGTCTCTCAGAAACAAACTTAAAGTTCAATTCGCATCGAGTATCGCCAAAAGCCCGTCTAAAAGCTGCATCTCGAGCATATCGGTCGTTTAATACTTTTGTGGTGCTTGAAGGAATGGTTGAGTTTCGTTGTTATTTTTCCGCCAATTTAAATTGGGTTAAAGTAAATTTTCTAAACCCAATTATCATTAACCATATTTATATGAAGAAGATGCTGGAAAAAGTCGTGGAAAAACATAAATGAAAATGTAATAATAATATTTACGCAACAATTGCAATTGTGTTTTGTGTTTGTACTGTTCCATGTTCATCACGACGTCTAGGGACAAAATTTAATTCCGCTTATTAAATGAATTCAAAAGCACAACGAAGAAGTGAGTGACAAAAAAACAGGTACGTTTATTCAAAATCATTAACAGTATTGGAGCTTTTGAATATGCTCTACGAGGACATGATGAACCCAAAAGGCTTGAAAGCTCCGATATTTCCCGGAGATTAGTGAATGTTACGTTAGAGCTTGACAGAATATCTTAACACGATACAATTTTGAAATAAATCTTAAGAAAATAAGATAAGGTGCGTTAGTCTGTGTTTATACTACCTAATATCATCGGTTTGTTTACTGAAATTTTGTTTACGGAGGTTATCAGATATGTTCAATGAAAATAATGCCATCAACGTAGCACTTCAATTCAATTTCAGAGTCATATTGTCTTTGGTTCCTCTGAAACGTCTAATAGGCCACTTATCACGAAGAACCCTGTATAATACTAAGTATTTTTGTATAGTTACGGTAGAATTTCGTTATTTTTTTCCATTTATTAAAGTGTTTCAGCGAAAATTAAAGCGCTATTTGTAAAGTAAAGCGTGTAATTAACACCTTGCTTTAGAGGATAATTTTTACGCTTATATAGAACACTTGAAAAATATTCTAGCGAGATTTATGAAATAAAGTTAAAATAAGGATATGAACTCTTAGATCTCGTGAACAGTTATTTGAAAAATATATTTTTCTTAATAATCAATTGATAACTACAAACAGGATTGCCTTTAATTTAGAAATTTAAAGTTAGAATATTAACAAGTTTGAAAAATAAAATATTAGTATGTAGCTGTAGAGTTAAAATTTAATTAAGTATATTTTGCTACGAAGAAAATTTACATTTGTGAAAACAGAAAAAATAATTTTCTTCAACTGCCAGTGAATTTATTTGTTCATTTTTTTTGTAATTAATGTGAAAAAACAATAAAATATTACAAATATCAGTAAGCAAACCTGTTGAGTATTATTAACACATATATCAAGCTCTCAGCAGAATTTAAAATACAATAAATTGAATTGAAAGAAAAGAAAATTTGATGGAGATTTTTCTGGCTGTAAAAGCCAAGCTGTATTAAATTTGCTATTTAATATCGTCGCAGAGCAATTTATTTTCCACCGTTTTTTAAATCTGTTTTTAACTGTGCGCCAGATTTAATGAAATAGCAACGCTCCACGGAGCAAAATATTTATGGTATACTAGATTAACCACTTAAACATTATCTGCATTTCTGTCTGTTATCTAACTAGTGCAATCCGTTATTCTCCGGTTTTATGGTTGCCTATGATTCACTGAATGTGCTTAGGTATGCGATAAAAACAAATGCATACACAGAAAATATGACGCATTTATGTATGCACTTGTGAATACGTATTACCATTGACTATATAAAGTACTTTAAAAATTTAAGAGAATGACTACCAGCATCGCCCTCAGCTCGAATTCAGTCCATAGATTTAGTTGTCAAAGGATTATACCGCAAATGAATCTACTGCTCAAGTATCAATAGTACTTGAAATAATCTCTTACTGGGGAAAAAATTACATGTAAAATATTTCTGACGGGATAAATCAGATTCTTGCAAAATCAATCATTTCCATAGTTCGAGTGAAACAAGAATTTTGATTATTCAAATATTTTTTCTTGGAGTTTTGAATCAAGCTGTAGTGTGGAGATGAAAATCGAAGAAAATACTTGACACAAGATGCTAAAGAGATTATAAAAAATGTATATGCAAGTATCATTGAGCTAAAAATTTCAATGGAAACTGTACCTATAAAAAATCACTACCGAAAAAAAAAAACAAGAAAATATTCTGAAACTTATAAAAAAATTAGGTGGGTGAGGTGAGGATTTAATCCAAGGCAAATCTTATAACATGTCCAGCATGGTGTTTCAAAACTGGAGAACTTACTGAGAACAAAGTTCGACTGCCTCTACACACATTTATAGGTTTTGTGGGTACACATGTTTGCAAGTGACCCATATTTGAAAGCACAACGTCAAAAGCGCCGCAGGACGCCGCCGGACGAACCAGCGTTCCAAGAAGGGCTGCTGGCGCCGGTCACCAGACGCGTACCCATGAACGACCGACTTCAAACACAGAGGACTCTCCAGCTAACCCTCAAACTGTCAACACGTCTTTTTCCACAATATAGTTTTCAATAAAATTATTTATTATTACCGTTGAGAGAGCGTTTATTTCTTGCTGTACAGCGAAAGCAACCCTCAGTTTGTTATACGACAGCAACTAATTGTATGGTATAGCTTGTGTCATACGTACAGAACAATATGAGGCGATCACACGATGCAGGCAAGTTTGTGCAACCGTTCGTACATAACGCATCAATGTAAGTGTTATTACCACAAGTCTTTTTTACTGCTCATTAATAAAAATAAAAATAAAAATGAAGAGATGTCATATTTTAACCATATTTCAAACTCCTTTATTGTCTTTATTACTTTCTTGACAAACAGCATTTTTAAATTCGATCAGAATTACTCTTCACACTTTACAGTTCACACAGTTCCAAAGACGTGGCAAAAACATAATTCTGTGAACTATATAACATTACTTAAAGTAATCGAGAAAAACAAACAAAACAAGACTTCAGACATGCAAATTTTATCACGTAAACTGAATTTGCGTAAATCAAATTTTTGGCATGGCAAACTACAATTTTTCAAAAAAAATCTTAGTTCTGGCCATTTTCTCATTGACATTCGTCTAAAGATGAATTACTGGATTCGAAAAGTCGGCTCTGATTGGAGACTCTCGCTTTAGGGTTCTTTTTCTTGTCGCACTGAATTCTAGACCTATTAAGATTAGGAGACGCTCTTGTTTGTTCTTTACCTGAAATCTGAGACTCTTAACGGAGCCTTTTCTCACTTCGAATACTTGCACTCTTGTATCCTTGTATCATCGACCACAGGTACCTGATCATTCCCGAGAGAAATGGACTTTAGGAAATGTTAACAACTCAGTATTTTGAATATAATTGAATAACGATTATAAGTTTGAAATATGTGGCTCGCAATATGTGCTGCTGTCTTCGCTACAGCTGCCGATGTTTGACATGCCCGGATTTGGGCGATCTCTGGTCGTACTTGAACCCTTACTGGAATCTGGCTGGCTATTAAATTTTATTTTGTTCTCCTTGTCGTTGTACCCCATCTCGACTTCTGCTGCATTTCCAGGGTTTTTGCCTGAAAATTCGATAGCGAGTCGCTCTGCTTACAGCGTCAAGCTCCATTGACATCATTCTGGTTCTGAATTCGAAACCTGGTTAATGATTTTTTAAATTCGCTCGGGACTCTTCACCTTAATATAAGGAATAACTAAATCTGAATGAGTTGATATACAAAATGAAGGGTCATCTAGAGCTATTGGTTTTCGAAATGTAGGCTAATAATGCAGAGGACAATATGTTTACTAAATACCTATTAGAAGGAATAATATAAGTGCACATATTTTTTTAATTTATAAACACAATACAATAAAATGTTTTTTAAGTAAAAGAAACTTAAATATCTAACAAAAAATTTCGGTGTAATTAGCTGTAACACGAACTTAATGGTAATTTAGTTAAATTAGAAGATATTTTATTTCTACTAATGAGATCGTTAGGGATTACAATTCCCCAGAGCACAATTAAGGCTCAGTTGAATACTCAATTTAACCTTGCGCTTCGAAAATCTTATGGAGCTAATAGTGTTCAATACAACGCTGCAGTAGCTTAAGGAAATCTGTTCCGAATGATGTTACGGTAAAATATGTTTCTTGTTACTAAGTTTACGTCTTGTTCAAAGTTACCGCAATTTACTGACTTTATTATGTAACTTTTATATTATAGGAATTTTCAAATAATTGATTAGACTTTATGAAATATACATTTGTGTGCAACAGAAACTTCATAAAGTTTCGGAAAATGTATTAATACAGGGTGATTCACAACTTATCCAAAAAAAATTGCGAATAGATGCGGCATGAGAAATGGAATCAATGTCGTAAAAAAAATGCCTGTAAAATCCCTAATAGTTTCCGAGAAAAAAATTATTGAAATTGTAGTACTTTCAAGCATTACATCGCTGGATAACTGTAGTCTCTAGCGTCAGTCGCAATACGCGTGGAGAGCCACGTCGCCTCAGCGACTCCGAATATTGAAATCCGATTGTACAATCGTCGTTGCGTTAGTGTTTACAATAATTTTTTAATAGTTAGTGTTAAAAATGGCTTGCGTGTATAGCAACTCGGAGTTGATGGATATCATTTTAATTTATGGTGAAGCCAGACTCCATTTGTGTTATGGTGAAACATTTGTGCTATGGTGAAACAGGACATTTGCGTTAATTCATAGAAATTGAGTAAGACGGGCCCAAATGTGTTTACACGTCGGTGTACAAAATTTTGAACAGTTGTTGTAACTCAGTTATGTTAAATTATTTTATTAATTAAAACCACAAATTAATTTTATTAATTAATAATAGCAGTAGCGGCAAAAGCAATTGAATTAAAAAAACATTTCTTTTTGAAATTCTATCTCAATAAATATCGTACGGTAGGGACTGTAGGTATCCAAAATATTTTCCATCAGATAAAGGAGGATATATTAAGAACGTTTGTAAAATCTCCGTTTGTATTCAAATTTATATAAATAATACTTGGGAAATAACTACCCTGAAGGCTAGATGCTCCCGTCCAGCATTGAATTACACCCCCAATATCTAGAAAATAGTTCAGATCATTCGTCAGCAGGACCACCCGATATAAAGCGGTTTCGAATTCTATTGTCTATGTACAGTGATTCTGCTGACGAATGGTCTTGACTATGTTTTACTAGAGATTGGGAATGAAATTCAATGCTGGAAAAAGAATATAGTCCACAAAGTAGATGTTTACAAAGCATTATTTTGTGCAAGTGAGCGTGAGTAGCAATAACCTTTAAGATATGACATATATTTTATAGGTTATATCTTACCTACGTATGTACATATCCAGTGTATTTTAGAATTTATGCTTAAGCTATTAGTCACCATTATTGGCTGTTGTTGGTACTGCTAATTTACGATTAGCAAGATAAGAATAAGAAATAACAGTATTGCAGATGTAAATGTAATAATTGCTTTTAATTTCTCTTCCTCTATTACAGAAAGTGTTTTGAAAAATATAATCAGAGGCTGGTATAATATAAAAAATCAAGTTTCTTTTTACCTACTGCCTACCTATTTATTTATTTTTTGTTTTTAAGACACGGGGTTTAAAGATAATTTTTTTTAAATCATGTTCAATGTATTACATAGAATTTGGTATAATTAAGTTGAGTAGGTATACGTCAATGTTGTTAATTTTCTAGTACCTTGTAGAAGTCGGTACCTATGATTATTCGTAGTAATATTTCAGATTATAACGTTAGCTGTAGCCTGTGTACCTTGTAGCCGCCGGTCACATAAATACCTTTCAGTTCCTTAGCCTTAGCTAGGAACCTTTGGCCCACCCTTATAGTTCTCGGGGTAGGCTATGTGAGGGCAAACCCGCTATTAGAACCCCTAGGCCTGCCTTGATGTTCATTTCGGTTCTGATTGGTCTTAGGCCATGACGCTCCTCTGAGACGTTCCATAGTGGCTTCTGCAACTGGTCGTATCCAATGCTTCTTTCTGCTGGTATCTATTGAAATACTGAAGTAAACTGATAAAAATGACAATAAAACACGTCATTTAAACGTTGCAATTTGAGTTTACCTTAGTATGAAGTTCGGATTAAAATTTACTGTATTTATCAGACTGTACCCTAAGAGATAATATGATAAAATATGATAAACAAGATATGGTATTATGCAAAAGGAACAGCTATGTTTATAAGTACATAAATTAAGTTGAATAAGTTCAGATTACTCTTGAAAAAGCACGTTTTGAACTCCACTAAGATTTGCATATAAATTTAAATATAAAACCATTCAAAAGTTCAGTTACGGGGTTATAATTATCATTCTTCTACCAGCTGAAAGATGTAGGAACAATATAAATTAATTTGCATAATTAGATATTCAAAAGAAAAAATGATGAGTTGGTACTTTATATGACTCCTCGACATACTAATACACCAAAATATACATTCTCTTTCTTTTCTGCTTTATGATTTTAAAAAGGTTTTAGGCGAATATTGATTGGTTAGTTCTATGAGAAATATGTATATGTGCGCATGTTTGTTTATTTCTAACATTTCTCTTAACGATAATTTTTATATCCAATTTTCGAATATTTAAAAGGACATTAAATACATTTATTCAAGTATAGGGCAAATGCAGTGAGAGTTCCCACAATTTTGGAAATGCGTATTTAATTGTCAAAAATTGTTCCGCAGTAACAGTGATGTAACATTATTTTTAAATATATCTGTAAATAAATATTCATTTTTAAATAATAAAATAATAACCAAACATTTCTGTTGACCCTACAAAATCGAGGAAGTGCCGCATAAAGTTAACTTAACTATCTTAAATTAAAAATTTGTCATTGCCTTATAGGGTTTAAAGTGGTAAACTTATTGGCAAACAACACACTTAGCTAACTTCGAAGCAACCCATGTTTAGCCTTTAACGTTAATCATTTTTGAGATATTGCGTGTTTGAAAGACTTTGAAACTCTAATGGGTTGTAACTTTAGAACCACTACACATACTTGCATAAAATTTTCGCTTTGAATTTCTGGGAATCAGCAACAGCTAGTGGTATGAGATATTGCTCATTCATAGACATTGTTGCTCGATATTTGGCGAATACCTCATCGACTAAACTTATATTAGTTCATATTAGTTCAAATATTGATATTAAGGAAAGTTAGAGTTACAACTAAGGTAGTTTTGGAAATATTGATCTGAACATATTAATGTAGCTCTTAGAGGACATTACATGTGCTGATTTTGATATCAAATAATAACTTCTTTTCCTACATAACGGGATAACGCTCAATTTTAAATATCATGGATCATTAAAGTTAGGGAATAAAATAGTTACATACATCCCTGAAATTATGTCCCTGTATGTAAAAAAATCAATTGTTATGTTTATGAATAATAATCAAAAACTAAAGCTATATGAAAAATTTAACAGAGTAATGTTTTTGCAAAAAAAAAATATTTTGTTTTCTTTAAGATGTGCTTAAGAAGAGGACAGAAAAAATGACTGCATATACATATAAATTTTCACATTAATGAAATAAAAAATAACACTTTTTTAACATACCATTACAATTTCATTGACTTCTAAAGATATATGGATCTACGTTTTTCCTCCAAGGAAACTTTATTCAGACAATAGGAAAAAGCTACAAATAAACGAGTGAAAATTAAACTTCGCTTTTACTACAAAACAAAAAATATATAGAATATATTCCTTAAAAGCACACCAAACAGCGAGAGCTTGCAGTTGCGCGATAAGAATATATGATGAAAGAAACATATCACGTTTATAAATTTGGCCCAGAAAGTGCGCTATTATGTCAGCAAGATGATGTTTGGGATAACCAGAAAAAAGTAAGAAGTGGCGAGAATACGCTACAGAAAATTATCTCATTTATATTCATAACGCATATAGCTCCGTAAGGAAGTCTAATAACCTTCCCACCAGCCTAAAATAACCATTAGCGGATTATTATGCCAGCTAATACCCCACAAATAAATTAGAAAATGTGGTTAGTTAATAATAATTAAATAAGGAAATGTAATTATCTAAGTGATGGTGCCCTGTTAAATTAAATTTTTTACAGTTAATGTACAGAAGATAATAATTAATATTAGTAAATAATACCAAAGTGGACTGAAATTTGCAATATATTTGAGTAAGAACACGCACACAGTTATGCTGGTGCCACACTTACGTCTAATGCCGTTAATTATCGCACTTTCTTCCATTATGCTAGGTACTTTGTTGTTGGTTGTTCTATGTAGTTTTATGATTGTGATGGTTATAGATGTTTCATGATTATGGTTATTTGTATGTTTAGTTTCCATTGCTTTGTGCTCAGGGGCATGTGTTTTTCTTGGGTGAAATTGTTGAAGTTATTGTTGGCGATTGCTCATTGTTTGTTTCATGTTAAAATATATATATTGTGTGGACGCCCGGACATTGCAATAATGGCTCCTTTGTTTCACATCTAACTTGTTTTTGTCATGATAACGTTGTTCGAAAAACCTAGATGTTTCATGATAATAATTCTGTATATGTTTAGCCTTCATTGTCTTACGCTCAGGGGTGTGTATTTTTCTAATATAAAATTGTTACAATTATTATTAAAGATTGCTCATTATTTATTACATGTTAAAATATGTATATTGTCGTGACTGCCCAGGTATTGCATTAACGACTTCTTTGTTTCACATTTAACTTGTTTTATCATGATTAGATTGTTCTTTGATTTCTTGTGCTCACTTTATGTCATACGCCTATACGAGCCTTGTTGAGTTTACTGACATTTTCGCCCGTGCGGAACGAATCTGGATTAAACTCGATTGCCTCCCGTATGGGACTCCAGTATTATGAAGGATCTTCCGAAATCTCAACTATAGCTGGATCGCCTCCCGTATGGGACTCCAGTACCTTCCGGCTCTGCCGGCTAACTAACACCAAACCTCTTCATTTTTACTTGGAAGTGTGTATGACTAATATGAGGTAACAGATGATATTTAGTGACACATTAAATGAGATTTGTCTTATTTATCATTAGCAAAGGATCTTAATTTATACCTTTGGTTAGCAGTTGTTTTGTACTTATATTTGGGTGGTAAGAGCAACGATCGTGGGTTTCTCTGCCATGCTCTTTCCCCACAGGAGCTCTAGGTGAGCCTGGCACTCTCATTTTATGTTAAATGGTTGTTAACGTTTTTGTTGTTCTTTCTATTTGTCACATGTTTAATTTGAAGATTGTTGTATTACATAAATAATAAAGCTGGGTGTATTTACTCTGTTTTTATCATCGTCATTATTAATGGTAATGCTGGTCACACTAATGCCTAATGCCGTTAATTATCGCACTATCTTGCATTAAACGTAGGTGTAACCACGACTTAGCCACTAATTTATCATCTGCATTATTAATGGCGTTAGACGTTACACGATAATGCTGGCCACACTAATGCCTAATGCCGTTAATTATCGCACTATCTTGCATTAAACCCTAGGTGTAATAACCACGACTTAGCCACTAATTTATCATCGTCATTATTAATGGCGTTAAACAATTAGGCGATAATGCTGGGCCACACTAACGCCTAATGCCGTTAATTATCGCACTATCTTGCATTAAACGTAGGTGTAACCACGACTTAGCCACTAATTTATCATCTTCATTATTAATGGCGTTAGACGTTACACGATAATGCTGGCCACACTAATGCCTAATGCCGTTAATTATCGCACTATCTTGCATTAAACCCTAGGTGTAATAACCACGACTTAGCCACTAATTTATCATCGTCATTATTAATGGCGTTAAACAATTAGGCGATAATGCTGGGCCACACTAACGCCTAATGCCGTTAATTATCGCACTATCTTGCATTAAACGTAGGTGTAACCACGACTTAGCCACTAATTTATCATCGTCATTATTAATGGCGTTAGACGTTACACGATAATGCTGGCCACACTAATGCCTAATGTCGTTAATTATCGCACTATCTTGCATTAAACCGTTGGTGTAATAACCACGACTTAGCCACTAATTTTTCATCGTCATTATTAATGGCGTTAAACAATTAGGCGATAATGCAGTGCCACACTAACGCCTAATGCCGGTAATTATCGCACTATCTTGCAGTAAACGTAGGTGTAACCATGACTTAGCCGCTAATTTATCATCGTCATTATTAATGGCGTTAGCCGTTGGTGGTGGTCATTTTTGACACATCAAAGTGGTTTGGGCGTCATTTATCGCATGGATGTGGGTGGCTACACTAGCATTCTCTATTGCAACGCATTAGAGCTTCGAGCATGGTGTAATACGGTTGCAAAAATGGAGTGGTCCAACGAAAATATAATAGAGTTTTTAGAAGTGTTTCAAACGGATTCTAGGCAAAGAGCATAAAATAATAATTGACGCTCATATGTATAATACAACTGTAAAGCGACCGCAATCTCCATGATGAAATTATTTTATCAAATAACGCGTTATTTGTTGAGTAGACATCAAACACAAGTGTAGCTATTCACTTTACAGCGTAATTCAATCTATTATTAAATTGTCTCAAAATGAAATATGTTATAGTTTGAGATATCCTGATCAAAAGTTGTCATGGCTCCAAGATCCAAAAATGAATGGAATGAAAGTGAACCAATCTTATCGCGTTTATACCTACATAGTTTTTTTACGGAAAGTAAAAGTCTCACTATCTCTTTCTCTGTGAGTTCTCTGTCAGTTTCTTGTTTGAGATCTTATGTGATTTGGAGATCAAGTTTTTATAGCTGATGTAAGTTAGCATAACCATTATGTTAACTTTTATGATTAAGATTAATCTACGGTTGTTTTTACCTTATGTCAGCTTTTCTTTACTCGTGTTTTTTACTTTCCACCAGTTTCTTTAGTTTGCGCCTTATTTTGATTTTACGTTCGTATTTTCTGCTTACTTTTTTATTTTACGTCATCTTTACGTATCATCTTTATTTTTTCCACAGGGTTTTTTCACTTTCAGACCCGCTCTTTTAGTTTACGTCCCTTTTTTAGTATTCGTCCGTATTTTTTTATCATCTTATTATACATTACACCTGCAATATTTGTCCCACTTCTTTTACGCCCGATTTTTATTATGAGCGTGTTTTTTTACTTCGCGCGTGCTTTTTTATTTTCTACCTTAATTTTTACTCTATGTGAGTTGTTTTTATTTTATGCCAAATTTTTCTTCTGTATGCTTTCATTGTCTTTTTTCTTTACGCTTTTCTACTTTGCGCCCGCATTTTTGGTTTGCACCTCCTCTTTTAGTTTAAGTCCATTTGTTATACTTTTCACTCCCGTTTTTTTGTCCCCTTATTTAGTACGTTACGTCTGCCATTTTTAGTCATGCTTCTTTTATGATACTCTTTTTACTTTATTCCCGTTTTTACATCAACTGTAAGCCTGCATTTTTCCTTGCACCTACTTTACTTACTTACGGTCTGCTTGTTTTTATTACACGCCTGCTTACTTTTACTCTATGTAATTTTTTGCTTTGCGCCCGCTTATTTACATTTCGCCCGCTTTTTTACTTTACTTATGTCCGCTTTTTTCCTTTGCGCTTGCCTTTTTCTTTCATTGTTCCTGATTTTTTTTTTAGCTTCTTGACAACTTTTTTACTTTAAGTCTGTTTTTCTTATTTTACGTTCGCTTTCCAACTCCGCGCCTGCAATTTTCTTTATGCCTACATTTTTTATTCTTTCAAAAATATTCTTTCGTAAAGAAGACTATAAGACTATGTGTATAACCACGATGGGACTCACTTTTCTCGATAAGTATTCATTTTTGGGTTTTAGGCCCGTGCCAACTTTTGATCAGGACATCAAACTATATATAACATATTTCATATTCAGACAATTTGACGGGTTGCTGATCTCCATTAACTGTGTGTGTGGTCCTTCTGTATAAATTTGTAAAACATCTTGCGCGAAGCGTAGTAGAGATCTGTTGTAATAATTTCAACAATTAATTACAACTCATTTAGTTGCTATAATAATTCTGAATCTAAAGCCTCGATGCTCCACTGTGTTCGTATCCCAATATTAACTCTTACTTTTAATCTTTCCAGATGTTAAAATCATGTAGGAAGTTGAGCATGACTGTGCGATCACCGACTTTACCAACTGGAGGAGTAATGGGTGGGGGTGCTCCTTGGCAGATGCGCCAGACTTGTTCATGGATGGATCGGCATGGCAGGCCCGTGTCGCCGCCCCTGGAATACAGCAGAAGTGGATTGGTACCACCCCAAAGATACGGTTATGGTAGATCGTCGAGTAAGGACAGGAGTATACGGAGGGTAAGTGCCATTTTTATTATCATCTCCAATTTCTTGGTTATTATTCCGTGAAGTTATGTCATCTATCATTTCCTGACGTTTCGTTGCATATTCTGTTAACTTCATCAGGGGAGTAAGAACAGGAGACTGGAGAAATTAACAGAATGAATAACCAAATGTAAAGGAAAATTAAGAGTATGACAATATCTAGAAGTAATATGATAATAGAAAACAATATTACAGATATAATAACACCGGCACATATATAAAAAAAATTAATCTGCACTTTTGATTTGATACAATAGATTTCATGCTGAATCTGCATCTGAAGTTCGTTTAGCTTAAACTAAATTCTTGAGTAATTGGAAAAAAAATAGTGAAAAATCGCCAAAAATCATACAGGGTGGGCCATTAGTGTGAGAAAGTAAAATAAATCCCTTGTTATTCATAAAACAAAAAAAAAGTTTATATAAAAGTTGTACAGAATCAAAAAACGTAAGAAACAAAATTAATTTGAAACACACAGGGCGATGAATAAAAACGGGAAACGCCAAATATTACATTTTTTGAATGGAACACCCTGCATATTTTTAAAAATATGGATTTTTGAGAAAATTCTATATATGACAATATAAACAGTTTAACACTTTAGTGCGGGGTTGCCAAGTTATGCAGAAAACTCTTCGAATTTTGGAAAAAGCATGACCTAGAAGAAGTTGTATTAACCTTCAACTACTAACACTTGGACCAAAAATATTTGAGAGAGTTATAGGCAAATGTTAGACAAAGACTCCTATATTAGCTAGTATGGATATTTCATACAGGGTATTTTTTATAATACGATCATTTTAAGAAAGTTCAAACTTGATTTTCTAACATTTTTCAAATGGAACACCCTGTATTTTAGTGTTCTGTTTTATTCACATATCGGTCCACTTCAACTTATATTAAGTATGTTCTACACCTAAAGTTGTTAGTTTTTAAGATATAGCAACATTTCTGGAAAAACCTAATCTTTATTATTTTCGGTCGCACGAGATGACTTTGGAAAAACTGTCACATTGTGTCAACTTGTCAATTCATAATTTATCATTCAATTTTGAGTTAATTTTATTAGTTAATATGTATCTGTGATATTCTATAAAATAATAAGATGAAAGTAGAGCCAAAAATATTAAAAAATGTTCCTATAAACATTGGTCTTATTCTTTGGATATTTTTTAAAATATCTTTCTTTCTGATTAAAATAATGGAATGAAAATAGTAGGTAATAATCATACCATATGGGTCTTTAACTACCACAAGTTTCATCAAAATCGGTTATAAGGTAGTTGTTTAACTGCCTTTAGCAGAAATGTTTCGATTTTTTTTATTCCTTTGAATTATCACGCAAATAATATTATTTTTTGATGAATTAGACGTTTTTGAAGAAAAAAATGTCTTTTTTTTTTAATTCTGCGTAGTTTAGTCAGAAATAATTAATTTTTAAATAATGTAGGTATGGCTCAGAACAGTAACTTTTATTTAACATTTTCTCACAGTAGGCATCTTTCATGGTAATGATACTAATGATTGCCACTTTCGCGTGCTATCATTTAAATTCTTATGTTTTTTTATTTTCTTAATTGCGATCTTTGTGCTTATTTATGGTTTCTGTAATGGAAATAGTCTAGCGGCTCAAGAAAATATCGGCAACGTTTCCCTGATAGATGGCAATCTTCTGCAATATTGTTTGGGAAAATTCATGCAAGAACGATGGAATCAGGAGCCCTAACTCCAAGATATCATGAATTTGGTCGTCCAAGCAGACGAAGTAATTTTAGGATTCTTTTAACATAATCCTACTGCGAGTGTAAGAAGAGCGTCTCCTGGTTATAAAAAAATCGAATGAAATGCAAAGTGCATATGGCCCTTTGGAGGGCCATATCTCAGTAACGGTTCTCCGGAGGACCAATGTTTATAGGAACTTTTTTACTATTGTTTGCTCTACTTTCACCTCCTTAAATTTGGGACGAACTTTCCCCAACACCCTGTATAATTAAAAAATATATAAGCCAAAGCGGTATGTATGTGTGCCTGTTGAACAGGACATTTTTGAACTTGGAATGTACTCTAGGTAACTTCTGATTAATAGTTAACTAGCCTTCATAACACTGGGCATATGAGTTATTTTGAGACATTTGAATTTTTGACACGTTTTTGGAAAGTGTAAAATAATACTCATAAACGTAGGTACTTATATTTTTATATTAACACACTTGGTCACTATGTGATATATTTAATTTATACGTTTATTATTGTAAGCTTGATGAGGCTCCTAAATTTTTATATTCTTTGGACATCGATTTTACATATTTGATGGCTTCATGAACCACTTCATGTATAATGTCAGTATACTTTTTTAGTATGTGATCAAAGGAATTTAATATGAGTTTCATATTATCGAATATAAGGCTACTACCTAGTGCTGTTGTCGAACTGTTATAAAGTTTTTCTACTTTCATCTTTGATTCCTTCCATGAACTATTTAGTGTAGCGACAGTTTCTTTTTCTATAGATTTTATTTCTTCTACGTTTTCATTTACAAATTTTTCTAAATCCTTCTTGAAAGAATCGTTTTTTCTGGCTTCTTCTACTTTAGCAGCTGATGTGTGTTTAATTTTCTCAATGTTTTCCTTGGCTTCGTCAACGATATTTGCAAAATGTCTTTCAGCGTCCTTTTTACATGCATCAAAGGCATCTTGGAACTCATATTCTTCACGGTTTTCCATAATAAAGTTTATGTCCGTCTTGCTTTACATATTACATTTAAATTTTCGTATATTGACACATGGGACAACTTGACAAAGTGACAAAAATTTAAAACATTTCGATGGCGCTAACTTTTTGAAGACATTTCTGCTAGTAAAATTTAGGCCGATGCATTTCAGTATCCGCACACACATATTTAAAGTTTGTATAATTCTAAAACTGACATTTTGCACTATTATAATTTAGATAGACGTTAGGAATGATAATTTCAGATGTGAAAATGGCAAAGAACATTTTGTAAACAATTATATTAAAGTCAGACGGTGCTTGTTTGACAAATGACATAGTAGCTATTGATTTTCTCATTATATTTTTTTAGCAGGTTTGAGAAAAATGTATAAAATAAAAATTGTTCTGCAATTTCTTATTTGGTGGTTAATACCAGTTCATTGATTACACGTATGTATTCCACACAAAAGTACATTCTAAAATTCCCATATTCTTCATAAGGATTTATATTACTTCTATCTAAAAATTTAAAAATTGCCATACATACTTACACACGTACTTTGTACTTTTTTATTGGATAAACGTTGAAAAATACCTACATTATTTTGAAGTTGACGTGGCATTTAAAGAAATTTTTTTAAAATCTTTAGAAGTTGACTTAATGTATTTGATAGCGTCATGGGAATGACTATGGATAACTTTAGTACAAGTCTTCAAGCTGTTCTCAACAAATTTTAAAATCTCTTTCAAGGTCTTTGCTAGAACATTATTTCCTTTAGCAGCTAATGAAGCGTTATATATAGCTTCAATTTTTGTCTTTGACTTCTTCCATAAATTGTTTAAGGTACTGACAGTTTCTTTTTCCGCGGACTTGACAGATTTTATATTTTCCTGGCTTATCTTATCAATATCTTTTTTGAAAGTGTCTTTATCAGCCTTTCCGCCTGCATAGGCCTCTTCCATTTTAGTTTTTGCTTTAATTTTAATTTCTTCAATTCTACTTTTGGTTGAGTCTGTTGTATTGTCGAACAGTTTTGTAGCCTCATTTTTAGAAAACTCCAAAGCCTTCTGCACCTCTTTTCTTATGTTCTCAGCAATTTCTTCCATTGAATTAATAAATTTTTCATTTACATTTCACACATAATTTTTGTAGGCTTCATTTTCAAATATATATACTGAACTGTCAGTGCCAGATAGTTGTCGTCAGCTCTATTTGAAACGTTATTTAAGTAGCTTTAACGAACTCTTTTAAAATGGTTAGAAAATATTTATTACCAAAAAAAAAGGGGGAGATAGAAATGTTATGACCAATTTATGGACTTTCGTCAAAAAAATCTGAAAATGTACGTTTTGTAATGATCCTGTTTTATTTTAATTTTATTATGTTAAGAATTTTTAAATATTTGTTTTATTTCGGACTATTTTACTCCGGCGTCTATAATTATATATCAAATATCCGCTCGCGGGTCCGACCGACCGTTACCCCACTCGAACAAGTCGCTAGTCACGTGAAGATCCCACTACGACTTGTGTTAATCCGGCAGTTCCTAGCCAGAACTCGATACCGACCAGAAGTCCACCGGGAGTTCCTATCCAGAACTCAATACCGTCCAGAAGTCCACCAGCAGCCACCGAAGCTAGCCAAGAATAGCCAGTGAACCCATTAAGAATTATTTTCCTTTTATTATTATCCGTTCCGACCGAGTACAAGTCCGAAAAGATTTGTACGCTTTAAGTGTGGAATTACTGTGGGCCCGAGAAGAATATTCTTGGTAACCCGCACACAAATTCCACCGTCCTTCTCAACCCACACGACAGAGCAATCGTAGGATTCGGCGTGTATACCCAATCTTGACGAAGCCTTCGTGTTCACTACAGCGTTGCCCGGTGTCCCGCACCAGGATGTACGCCAAGTAATAGGGGATATGCGAACTAACACCTAGAGGTTCGGCGTGTATACCCAATCTCCGGGTCGTTCCATATACTATACGTACGGTTCTCCCTGATCGGCGTGTATACCTATCAGACCGGGAAGCGTTGTACACTGAGAGTCCGCCAACGTCGGTCACCAGGACATATAAAACTTAGAGGACAGTCCGAATTGCAAGGCGAGATACTCCGGATCCCGTTTTACCATCCTATCGCCACCTGATTTTTCCGCTTTGCACCGCCTGGGCTTTCTTCACTGGTTATTGCTACCGCTTACCGCTTATTAATTTTCTGTTGCTTGCTGGACCGTATTACCGTTATCTAACCGCCGACCTGAGAGTAACATTACCGCTATTTAACCGCCGACCTGAGTGTAAATTATTCCGAAATAATTCCGTATAATTTTGTTTTATTTTCAGAATCAGCGGGGACCGACAAAACATTTACTAATATTTCATTTCTTTATCAGTACCATTTAAAAATCACCTTTTTACTTAAAACCGTCAGAATAGCAAATGTTTTATTTTTGATTCCATTCATAAAAGCACATATTTCTTTTAAATCTGTTAAAAAGGTGATAAGTAAAGTTGTAAAAACCGAAACCTACAATTTTTAGATTTGTCTCTAACACCGATATTGTATATAGTTATTGTTTAGTTAACTTATAAATATTTCCAGTCATTTCGCAGTGGATAGAAATTAACATTGACACGATTTGTATTTGTAAAAAGTTTTAATATTTTCCTCGTGAATAAATCCAGTAAAAATTAATAGGTGTATTTCTTTCAAAATCAAAAGTAAACTGAAAAGATTCCGAACCAGCAAAAACGCTGATACCATTTTGTAGGAATACACAAATAATTCCGTTTAATTTTATATTTAAAAATAAAACCACACTGAGAAAACTACTCTCTGCCGTTTTCCCCAAAAAGAAATACAGTTGACCCCTGGAATTTACGTAAAATATAGGGAAACTGGCGCCCGAGACTAACCGAGTATAATAACCGGAGTTCGTCCCTGTGACGTTACTCATTCCCCCTGGCCGCCGACCACCGCCGCCCATACATTCCGTTAGTCGAAGGAGCGTCACGAAAAGCGGCGTCCGAATAGGGACGCCCGTGACGTGTGAAAACAATAAATAAATTATTAACTAATTTTGCCGTTTAGAGTTCAGTCCGAGGAATAAAAGACCTTTCCGAAAATTAGTTACAGGGGGTGCACACACCATAGCTAAAAATAATAATAAAAAAACACAACCGACCGACTCATAGAGAGAACCGAGAAGATAAAAGAGCGTCATAGTTTAAATCATGCACTTTGCGGAAAACTCACTCCATGCTGAGGAAATGATTAGTCTAAATCATAAATATTGTGAATTGTTTAAAATTGACGTCGTTCTTACAAAGAAAGTCTGACGGTTATGGGCTGAAAAGGTCTCAATATTTATGTGAATAAAAGTAAATACCTTAGGTTCGATGGTAATAAAGATAGTTAACATTTTGTTTTAAATAATTGTTTTAGTATAGTATATTTTAGTTGTTTTAATAATCGGTATAATAGGCTCCTACCGAAAGAAATGAGGTATATCAAATGAAACGTACTGATTTTCAAGGCTATTGGCAAATGTTATTTTTGCAATATGCCAGATTCTAAAACAAATATCTAGAAATTTTACAATTACTGGAAAACCAAAACCAAAAAGGAAAGTACCAAATAGAAATTAGTATCGCCATATTCCAGCAACTATGCTTGTTGACACTGGTGGTTAAACGTTAAACGTTAAAACGACATAAGGAAGTCTTTATAGGAGGCAAAAGGCTATAATGAAAGTTTGTTAGAAAACCAGTTGAAAACAAAATCTTGCATCATGTTGAATCAAGTGTAATATATTCAGTGTCACAGCCTCAACAGAATATTTCTCTAAAAATGTTAAGCCTACACTACCTCCTACACCTGTTTCTGGTGCGTTACTAAAAAGCAGTAACACATATTTGGAACTGTTGGAAAATTGTTCGATTTTTGAGGCTTCGCCTTCTCAGTTTTTTTAATTTTTAATACACTAAGCAATATTTTATGAATTCTGAGACCGTCGAATATACCTTGTTTCAGTTTAACATTGGTTTCGACAAATTTATACCTTCAAGTAACCACAACATTCATCTTCTGTACCCAAAGCCTTAATGAATTGAAAGCAGAATATTGGATAGATTTAATAACGGTATTTAAGTAATGCTTGACATTTGAAATATTGAAAAAAATTATTACATTTCATTAATGCACATGCATTTAACTTATGGATGGAAGTACTCGGCAATTGTGTGGAGGCAAGAAGAATTTATTCTGATACATTTCCAAATCACTTAAATGAAAAGCTGTTAAAAATTGTCTCGAATTTCGTTGCAATGGTGTATTATTTTTTTCTATCAGGTTTTTACCTGATGAGAGCTGGCGTCGAATACACAGGCCTCTATAAATTTCCTAAATTTCCCCATAAAAAGAAATCCAATGGAGTCATGTCGGGCGACTTCGGTGGCCATAAAATCGGCACATCTCGACCTATCTATTGATAACCAAAAGTATTTTATAAGTGCTGACTGAACTAAATTGTTAAAATGGGGCAATGAACGTAAACTACATCTGATTTCTAATTTCTAAGGGCACGTATTCTATAAATCATTTAAGCTTTGTTGCAGGAATTGCAAATACATGGCACCATTTATTGTCTTCAAAAAAGAACGATCCACGAGATGATTCCTAATAATCCCCGCCCATATGTTAACCATGAGCCTTTGTTGGTGCTTTGTCTGTAGGTACTATTGCATGGGGATTTTATTCATGGCAGATATGCAAATTATGGCAATTCATTACTCCGTCTTGATTAAAACTGGCGTCCTCCGTGAACAAAACAATACTAATAAAATTTGTATTTTGCCAAAATCGTTGCAAAAACCAATTTGCGTAATTGACTCTTGCAGGATAATCAGTGGAAGACATTTCATGTACCTTTTGGACGTGATAAAGATGTAACAGTTGTTCTGGAAGGGTCTCATGAACGGTCCACTTTGTCGCATGAAGTTGAACCGACAGCTTTCCTAGACTATTGGAGGGATTTTCAGCAATCTCATCCAGAATTTTCTCCTCTAACTGAAGGTTCCTTGCTCTTGTTGAAGGCCCTTCTCTACCACGATGCGGCAAAAAACTTCTTAAAATGTATTAGCATAAAATTAGCTACTTTAGCATTTTTTATTTCACTTGACTCTTTACCTCTTTCTCGTAAACTACAATCAACCCTTTCACAAATTGTTCGGTGCGGTAAACGTTGGTTTTGAAATGAATCAGAATAAATTCTTCTGGTCTCAACACAATTGCCGAGTGATTGTCCATAAATTAGATGCATGTCAGCATATTAGTTATAGGAATAATGCTCCATTATTTAGTTTTGTGTATTCAATCAATCAGATAATTTTTACAAGTGTTTCAATAACGACATAAAAATGACTAGTGTTTATTGCAGAACTCTGATTTATTATTTTAATGACGTAATATACAAAAACTGATTTTTTTCGAAAACGGCTAATTTTATCGAAACAAATCACACCTTTTTTAAAGAGAAATGACCAAAGTATTTAAAAATTCAGTTATCAGCTCTATAAACTGACACCTGTCAAAATTTTGGCACAACGAGTGGCACCTGACTTCTCTAACAGTGTAAAACATCTACTGTAGTACCTATGGCTTTATGAGCCTTTGTGGTCTACATAAAATATTAAAATTTTATTAAATATTAAGTCGGTTCAAAAATTAGAACCGAAAAGGTAAATCGCTGGGTACCCCTTTGGGTCTCTGTTTCTCCATTAAGGGGCGCACTATTTTGACCTCCCTTATACATTTCCGCCATATACTTACCAGACACCCTATATAGGTATCCACATTTTCTTCAAAATCCTTAAAACAATATTAATTTCAAAATATATTTTCTATACAGTTGACTTACTTTTTCCCATAAATGTGACAATTTTTTAGAAACATCTTTTATCAATCGTATGTTAGGAATAGTAATCGTAAAAATTACGTGACATAAATGTACATAACTTCGTTGCTACAACAAATATTTAATTACTTGCAAAAAAGATATTTTCGGAAATTAAATTTAAAAATAAACTCCTTATTGTAAAAATTATTATTGTAAAGCTTCTGTAAATTCACTGTCACAATGTTGCGATTTTTTCTTATTTATCATAGATCAACCAAAATTCACCAGATTAATTTAATATAGTAGCACCAGGACATCTTTACTCTTTTAGATAATTTTAAACGAATAAATTGTGTAATAAATCAGAGTATTTTGTATTGAAATTTAATATTTTGCTATTCTATTTCCCTTTAAACAATTAATAGCTAATAACATTGCTGTACATTACAACTATTAGTTATATACTCTACACAGAAATTAACTACTTAATTATAAAACTGTCAAAGTATTGTTATAAATCATAAATAATTTGTTGTAATGTAATGGGTATTAAAAATATGTATTATTTTTAATTTTTAATTCGTACCCCTTTTCTGTATCTATATGTTAATTTTGTATTAGAAGGTACAGGATAATACTTCAAAAAAAAAGGTTTTCAAAATTTAATTTAAGTTTCGTTTTTATTAAAACACTTAATTAATACAACATGCAACACATGCTTTTGGTCAATTTAGTATAGCTTTAACATAATATTATTTGAAGCCAATATAAATTATTTAAAATTACTTAGAAATTCAAATATTATCCTATACCAACTAAACCAAACTGAAATTATTAAAAATATAGACATAGATGGATTAATTGATTAAATAAATTCTCTAAATCCACAGAAATTTTCACTTCGTTTAAATAAAACTATTAGTTTTAAATATTTATATAAGTGTATTTGTATTTTTAAACCTCTCAATATAAGTATTCTATAAAGTTGCAGGTGTACCTATTGTAAGGTAGATGAGCCTTCCTGATCAAGTGACCGTAACCCATAAAAAGATTTTATGCATTTGATAGCTTCCTGGGCAAAATTGTGTATAACTTCAATACAACGTCTCAAATTGTCTTCAAAAAAAGTAAAAATAGTCTTTAAATTATCGAGTACAAAGGCTTTAGCTACTATCAATAGAGTGTTACTGTAAATTTTTTCGATTTTGGTCTTCGATTCATCTAACACTTTATTTAATGTTTTAACCGCTTCTTTTTCAACTAATGTTATAGCTTCTATGTTTTTCTGGTTTAGTGTTTCCACATCCTTCATCATTGACTCTTTAATATCTTTCCCAGTTTCACATATTTGTTTCGCCCTAGTTTTCGCCGCCACTTTAATTTCTTCAATTCTTTGTTTTGCTGTGTTCGTTGCTTCATCGAAAAGTTTAGTGGTCTCGTTTTTTGCAAGCTCCACAATTTTTTCCAGTTCGTCCAGCACCTTTTCACTTAGTTGTTCGATTGTACCCATTATACAGTGTAGTTATTTATATTTCTATAGTACGTAAAATTTTGGTGTTCTGTCATGTCGATATATTACTTGTCAACATTACACTTTCAAAACAGCAACGAATTGACACATAACTGTCAGATATGTGGATGAGAATGAATAATGTCGGATTAACAACTATCATCAAATTCAATTTTTATGTAGTATATGTATCTACAAACTCAAATGTTATTCAGAATGTCTTGTAATTCATTCAACTGCAAACTTCTAAAGGGTGTTCCTTGGTAAATTAGCATCAATTCTGATGCATTATGGAGATGGCCTGTTGTCAATGATTTTTCTCTAAATTACTTGAAGTATCACCATCAAATTTGGTACACATTTTTGGGTACTATTGACTCATATTTAGGCTCGCAACATTTCTCAAGAAGAATAATTTTTAATTTCATGACTCTTCCATACCACAGGATCCAAATTTACATATTCCCGAAAAAAAAAATGTATAAATATTTTACCAAGTCGGCTATGAAAAAATGGGTGGCAAAAAAAAACCAAAACTGTGTACCAAATTTAGTAAATAGTTTAGAAGCTATTTAAGAACAAGCATTGTTTTAGCAGGTCATTTTCAAGCTGTTATGTCAGAATTGACCTTTAGTTTGTTTGAAATTTTGTGTTAATTTATATTAAGGGACACCTTGTAAAAGTTTGGTAGTCGAATTAAGGCCTTTTAAACTTCATTGCACATACCACCCCTGAAAATTGGAATGAATAATTTATGTAATAATTTCAGCGCTTGAATGGAGAGACTTCCTACTATACAGGGTGTTAATAATAAGTTTTGCCAAACTATAATGGATAAAAATAATCAAGTTTTGCTTGATCTCAAAAATTTTTGATAGGACGCTTCCCTACGGAGATACAGGGTGTAAAAAGTTTCAAATATTTATATTATTTTTCCTGTAACTTCACTGGCATAAAAGATTGAGTTATAAAATTTGGGAGATAATATTTTTTTAGTAGGTTCTGTCATGAATAACTTATTCCAACATACATTCCAGTGTCGTACTTATTGAGGGAGTAGGGGACCTTATTTGCAAAAAAATCGTACGCCACTGTTTTTTAAATAATTTTAAATATTTTTAAAATATACAATCATACAGGACGTTTATTTTACTACAACCCTAGTGAATATTTTTCTGTAATTTTTTTATGGTTTAAATTTTTACACGTAACTATCAGAAATAGGTAGATAATTTTATTCTATAAAAAAATGTACACCTATCAAAAGTCAAAATTATTCTCTGTTAAGAAAAATATTACCCACATAAAATATTTATTAACACATACCCCGTATTTTTTTGGAAATAACTACGTTTCCAAAACAACACGACAATTTCCATAAGTCACTGTCAAGTTTATATTTAGCAAAAATTTGTTTCTGAAAATGCCTCATGACAGTGAATTTACGAATTATAAAATGAGAGACATGACAGTGGTATATGTACAGGAACATTTTAGTGGACACGCCGCTAAGAGAACATATGAAGAACATTATCCGAATCGCAGCCAGCCTTCTCATACATTGTTTGCTTCTTTATTCACCAGTTTAGGATAAACTGAAAACTTTCGGTCCAATTCATGAAATAGAAGGTACGTTCAAAGAAGGGTACCAGACAAAGAACAATTTAGAAAGAGTAGAAGAGAATCACGAAATTAGTATTCGTCGTTTGTCAGCAGTCACGAGAGTTGGGCGCAAAACCGTTTCAACTATGCTCTACACGCAGCAGTTACAATGTTTCCATTTTCACCCTGTAAAAAGTTTGCTTGAACCAGACCGCCCGCTGAGATTAACATTTTGCGAAAGATTTCTTCAGTTATATAACAGGGATCACACTTTTCTCGGGAGAATTGCCTTTGCAGATGAAGCTGCTTTGACCCGAAGAGGTGTTCTTAATTGGAAAAACTATCACGTGTGGAACAAAGAAAATGCACAGGCAATAAAAGAGCATCACTTCCAACACGAATATTCAGTTAACATCTGGTACGGGATTATAGGAAATTTTATTTTGGGGCCTATCACGCTTCCTGTAAGGTTGAACGTCCAAAATTATTTGGAATTCCTTCGGCAAAAACTTCCTGAGGCTCTCGAAGAAGTACCCTTTATAATACTAGACGGCAAATGCGGCTCATGTACGTTGGTGCCCCTGCTCATTAGAACCATTTGATGAGAGATAATCTAAATCAAGTATTTCCAAACCGTTGGATTGGCCGAGGTAGTGACTATCCTTGGCCTTCTCGCTGTCTGGATTTTAATCCGTTAGACTATTTACTTTTTTTAAGTATGTAACATTCGTTAGATGGCACCCTATATATAAATTGTTATTTGCAAGTGCAGCAATATTTAAAATATCAAGCTGTGAAATTATATCATTTTTTTTTTGTAGTTTATACCGATCGATGATACACTCACCTTAACATAAAAATATTCCTCTAATAATCAAAATCAGTTGAAGTAAAATTTCTCAATCTTTTGCATTCATTTGCTAGATTCCAAAAAAAAACTATTGATTGATTCTATAAGAACAAGGGATATTTTTTTAATTCTGTCCAGAGGTGGCAACAGAGAAAAGAAAATATAACTACGTGTAAATAGTTTTGACCCATATCAAAATATGTAAAAGAAATCTGAAGTATTATTTTTAACAGAGTTGTTGTCTTAAAAATCCCAATTGGTGTAACCCAGTTTACTGGAAGAATGATGTATTAACTTATCACAAGTCATTTTCTACACCCACTGTTCGCCTTCTGTCATTTAGTGGATGTTATGAAATGGGTGCTCTGGCCTTGTCGTGACCTTAATCCAGAGACCGAAAACAGGCGTGATAAAACTGACAACAGACAAGAAAATCTGAAGGACTCTCCTAAATTGGGTCCTGTATTTTTATGTAAAAATATTCATTTTCGGTACGCTTTTCTTATCAAACGTCAAATAGCAAATTGATGCGATTAATTTCCTAAAAATAAAAGAGCATAAATTTACCACAAGGCGTTCAAATAGTCTTTAGTCTGAAATTACTTGTCAAGTTTTGTTTTAGAAAAATATGTTTTGTTCAATACTAATAGTCCTTCAATGACCTCATTTGAAAAGAAAATAATTTAAATAAAGGAATAAAATAAACTCACACTATATTTTTTCGTGCTATTTATACTTAAAATTTTTTACGTTTCAGTTTTCAAAAAGCATGTCAGAAACCGCAAAAACTGCTGTGACTCAGAAGCAAAGTAAGACCGGATTCACTTTCGTACAATCTGTAGTTTAATGAAAAATTTTTCCTGGATAGCACGTATTTTTTAATAACACCTGAATTTCGCCTGATGGTAGAAAGATAATTACTTGTTCTGTTGGATGAAACATTATTTACCTCGCTCCAAGAAGCTATATTGTTTCACGCCTTGGTTAACTATTCATAGCTATTCATTTTTCACTTTTGTAAAAGTATTCGGTTGGATAGGCAATATATTGCAAGGACTGGCTGCAGGTAACATGTTTGATAATTGAACATCAAAGTTACTTACACTATTCGCATCGTTGGTCAAACGGACGTATGCTACATAAATATTAAATCCTTTTAACAAAGACCTCGTACCGTAATAAAAATTGTATAATGAAACAAGCAAAAAATTAATTTAACTTCAGAAGACGTTATTTGTATTTAAATTTGAGAATTCCGTTTCAGAGAAGGTTAATAAATTTCATTCATTCGTCAATTTGATTTCAGAAAGCATCAAATAAATATGTTCCAGTTATCAACTGTACTGTAGTAGTGAGATAAAAATCTACAGAGTGTGTTTATTTTCAATGCTATTCGATATCTACCGGCACAAAACTTTACTTTGTACCTTCTAAGCAAGCAACCTACTAATCTATTTAAACTTAGTCGTTTATGATATACTAGGGGTGTAATTTAATGCTGAATAGGGCTGTAGTCTGCAAGATCAGTTAAAATTGTACTCAATATAATGACAGTACCGTTTTAATTTAACTTTTTTTCCACCTCATTCTATCCTTAGCCTTTTTTCGCCAGTTAGCCACATTTTTGTCTTTCAGGTCCTGCATAACCGCTTCCATCTATTTTCTTCTTGACCTTCCTCTTCTTTTCATACTTTATGGCACCTTGTTAGCAATGTTTTACCTGTTCTCTCATTTCCCATGCTTTCCATGTGCTCCATCCACTGCAGCCTACGTGTCCGAACTATTTCACAAATAGTTGTTTCATTAAAGAGTTCGTATACTTCACAGTTTGTTCTCCTTTCCCATCCCTCTTCCACTTTCACTCCAAAAATTCTGCGTAATATTCTTCTTTCTCACCTTTTAAATTGATTCTGGGTTCTCTGCTTTCGGGTTCCTGATACGGATTTTTTTCTCGGAGGTTTTCATGCAGATATTTGCCAAGGTTAGGGATAAGGTGAAACGTAGTTGTTCCTTCAGTTTGTTCATAAAACTGATCTCTAAAAGAAGAGTCGATATGGTGCATATTTTTTTTAAATCCACCAAATTGCCATCATTCTCTTCTGGGACGCTTCAATATAGTTCTTATATGCACTTTTGAAAATAATTATGTCGTTGTAAAACTCGTTTTTATTTACCAAAGTGCTAATTAATGTGGAATTGACAAAAGTGTACCATAAACTTGTGATAATTTCAACCAGGACTAGGACTAGGGCATGTAGAATTAAAAAAAAACTTATCCGTAAGCGACTTCAAACCATGCGCAACAAATATAAATACAGCTCAGATGATTTAATCTCAAGTTTCACAGGGCAATGGCTCTCGAAACCTTGAGAAGTTTAAACTGATAATGTGGCAACCAGCTTGGAAATTTGGTGCATTTTTAAATTTTTTAGTAGGTAGTTACAACCTCTCAAATCCCTCCTAATATACTATTTATTTAACGACCACATTACGTTCAATTAAAAGTACATTTGAAGTCTCCGACATATTAATGGTTTGTGTTCGACCAGTTAAAACTACTGTAAAAGCATTTGTCCGATAGAAGGCTTTTACACAACTTATGGAATTAATTAAAACTTAAGCTAGTAACATTTGCATTTTTAAAACATTTGTCGAAATGATTGTATAACTTAACATCTAACTTACTAATTTTTGTTGTGCCTATCCTAGAGAACGGTTCAATCAAAGTATCGGCATATCTGGTGTTATAGAAATGTATGTCAGAATGTTTTTGAATTTTGTCCAACCCACAATGTATGTGCAATAATGACTGGAATATATAAATACATGGTAGTGGCATAATTCGAAATTTTTTAAATAGTGGTAAGCAATGTGAACCAAAAGGGGCACCCTCAGTAACGCGAAAAGCAGCCTTTTGCAAAACAAATAACTTATGCGCCACATTTGAATTACCCCATAGTGTCACACCATGGGATAAATGGCTATGTATAATTGCAAAATACACCGTGCGTAATACATTAGAAGGAAGCGACCACCTCCATTGTCTCATACAAAATATTTGCGACGACATCTTAGAAGCAATATGATCTATCTGAGACGACCATTCGAATCTGGAGTCAAGAACCAACCCAAGAACTTTAATCTCTGATTTTGTAACCGTCTTGTCGGCACTAAATAAGATATTTTGGGTTTTGGATTCATTGAGTTTTAATTTATTCGAAGAAAACCAATTTTTAGAAAGCCGTAGACTACTTAAACTGAAATCGTCGTCCCTTGTAATTAATGTAGTGTCATCCGCAAACATAATACAAAAGGCATCACCTACGGAGTAAGGTAAGTCATTAATATATAAGAGAAACAGAATGGGTCCCACGACAGAACCCTGGGGAACTCCGTTCTCAACTAGCAGTTTCCTATTAGATAGGTACGAAGTAAACAAATTAAGCACATTTTCCCTGATTCCATAGTACTCTAATTTATATAATAAAATTTTTGTGTTGACACAATCAAATGCTTTTGTGAGATCGCACATTATAACATTTGAATTGATACCGACATCAAATCCCTCTACAATAGCTTCAATCATTGAAAATAATGCTCTGAGTGTAGATCTTTTCTTCCTGAAACCAAACTGGGAATCAGAGAAAATATGCTTGCTCTCACAGTAACTGGTTAATCTCCTTATGATTATTTCAAAAAGTTTGCTGATTATAAGGACAGTTGCAATCGGTCTACAATTATCCGGACAGTTTGAATCACCCTTTTTATGTAGGGGAAGAATTTTAGCGATTTTAATTGAGTCTGGCCATACTCCGTCGACACATTTGTTAAATAGTACACTAAGAAGTTCAATTAACTACTCCAGAGAAACATTGATCATAAAACTGTTTAAGCAATAATAGTCCAGGCCGGAAGAGTCTTTTAAACTAAGAATTGCTTGCTTTACTTCCTGCTCAGTAATTGGGAGCATAAAAAAAGATAAAGTTAAAACATCTCTCGGATTAATGAATCTATCATCAATTGATTGAATAACTGTGTCACAAATATTAGAAAAATGCAAATTAAAATCATCGGATGAGATCAAATTAGATTTAAGCACTGACTTTTTAGTTTTCCTTTCATTATTTACTATGTTCCATATTGTTTTTGTTTTATTAGTAAAATTGGAGATTTCATTTATGTAAGAATTTCGTATTTTAGTTTTTATGGCTTTTCTATAATATAGATCAATTATTATTATTAGAATTTCTTCAGAATTGAAGTTTATATCTTCAGCTATCCTCGAATACTCCTAATTTATTAAAAACTGTTCTTACATCCTACTTTTACAGAAGGAGCTGTATTAAGAAAAAATATTACGTACGCTTATTTTTTTTTTTTCTATATTTTGACTAGAGAAAATGACTTTTAAAATTTTAAAAGTTTAAACATAATAATGTTACGGTAATTACTGTAACATTATTATGTTGGTTCAGATACGTATTTTGCTATAAATAATACTCCATTTTCTAATTTTCATTTTCTGCATCTTTTATTATACAGGGTAGCCCATCGAAAACGTACCGCAAGGCATTACAGGGTAGTAATGAACTTTTCGGCAAAATCCAAAAACAGGTAAAGTTAGCTTCTGAGGGGGACAACTTTTGGCGCAAAAAGCATAGCAAAATCTTCAACCCCCTAAGTGGGGGTGCCATCCCCCAAATTTTTTTAAATGGGAATGGGGGTCAAGTGGGGGGTCATTAGAAAGGGCTTTTAATTCTCTATACATCGATTCTTACTTTTTGAAAATCGATCCATTATTTTAGAAAATATGCAGCTTTGAAAATACGAACAATATTTTTGACGAGAAATGCGAAAATCGATTTAATTTTACTTCAAAACTTACGGTATTAGCTTGGTAAATTCCTTCAAAAGAATTCGCTGTTTTTTTTTCTGATTTGCGAATTCTTTAGCCTGATTTTGGTGAGCAAAAAATTGTCCGCTTTTTGTTTCGTATTTAGATAGGCCACAAGAAGTTGCTAGATAACTGTCTTGTGACTTGTAGTTGAAGAGTACCAATACTGCCGAGTCTTTTAAATTGATTAATTATGGTGTACTCAATTCCAGAAAGAGTAGAAATTATTGAGCTTTTTTTCAAAAACAATGAATGCGGAAATCGGGTCGCCGAACTGTTCAACCAACGGCATCCTGAGAAACATGCGTCTGGAAAAATTGTTCGCGAATTGGTGGCCAAATTTCGCGAAACTGGCTCCGTTCATAACAAAAAGAGGCAGGTTGAAAATCCGGTACTAAATGAACCTACGGAAATAGCGGTATTGGGGCAAGTGGCAATGGATAGTACGCTGAGTACAATGCAATTGGCTACTGCGACAGGAGTGAGTCGTACAAGTGTCCAACGAATATTAAAAAAATACAAATTCCATCCTTATAAGATTCGGCTAGTGCAAGAGCTAAATGAAGACGATTTTGATCGTCGTTTGCAATTTTGCGAAATAATGACTGAACGAGCGATAAACGATAATTTCCTCTTTAATGTGTGTTTTTCGGACGAGTGTACGTTCTTCTTGAATGGTTTAGTGAATCGCCATAATTGTCGTTACTGGGCTGATACCAATCCAAGGATTTTCCATGAGACACACTCCCAACACCCCCAGAAGTTGAATGTATGGGCAGGTATTTTTGGAAATTCCATTGTAGGTCCTTTTTTCCTTCCTGGAAATTTGACAGGCGATATGTACTTGGATTTACTACAAAATGTCATCGACCCAGCTCTAACAAATATCATAGAGGACGACCCTGCTTACAATGAACACGAACTGATTTTCCAGCAAGACGGAGCTCCTCCACATTACTCGCTCAATGTGCGCAATTACCTAAATGAGACGTTTCCAGGACGCTGGATAGGACGAAGAGGTGCAATTGAGTGGCCCCCTCGGTCACCCGACTTAAATCCTTTAGATTTCTTTCTCTGGGGGCACATTAAAAGCAAAGTTTACAGCACTCCACCTGATACCTTGGAAGATCTGCGAGGACGAATCATTAATGTATGTCGCGAAGTAACACCGCAAGTGCTCCAGAATGTTCGACAACGGTTTGAAGACAACCTGTATCATTGTATGCAAGTTGGCGGACAACATTTTCAGCATTTACTTGACTAATACCGTAAGTTTTGAAGTAAAATTAAATCGATTTTCGCATTTCTCGTCAAAAATATTGTTCGTATTTTCAAAGCTGCATATTTTCTAAAATAATGAATCGATTTTCAAAAAGTAAGAATCGATGTATAGAGAATTAAAAGCCCTTTCTAATGACCCCCCACTTGACCCCCATTCCCATTTGAAAAAATTTAGGGGATAGCACCCCCACTTAGGGGGTTGAAGATTTTGGTATGCTTTTTGAGCCAAAAGTTGTCCCCCTCAGAAACAAATTTGACCTGTTTTTGGATTTTGCCGAAAAGTTCTTTACTACCCTGTAATACCTTGCGGTACGTTTTTGATGGGCTACCCTGTATGTATAATCACGTAGAATTAAATCCCCTTTATCTTTCAAAAAAGTTTTAGTAAATTTCTCATTTTACAGAAATACAGGAAACACAATTGAATGATGCGTTCTGGAGACATAAACGAATTAGAACACAAATCTATTATTTTCAGAAACACAGATAGATCTCTCTTATAATTGCTTGATAGATTTGATAGGTCTAATAATAGGTGAGACATGAGGAATTTTAAGGAATGATTCTACCAAAATATGTAGAAATTGTATAAAGCATTCTATGAAAAATAAATGCAATATTCTGCATCTTCAAATTGCAACATCAAATTGTTTTCTAGCTGAAATCATAGGAAAATTTACTGAAATTTACAATATAAAGAGAGTGGAACATTAGGTATATAAGTATTTGAATTTTTGAAAAATTTATACATGTGAAGGAACAAAAGAAGCATATTGAATTGAACGAATGGACGTTCCATTCGATTCCTTCGAAATGGTCTTCAGTATAAGTCAAGGGATAACAACAAAAACATTTCCAATACTTTTAAAATAATAATCCTCCTACAGCTTTCGGACCGAATTGCGGGGCTGGGAGCCGAGACGGAACCTGTAAAAAATCGGGCCTAAAAACCCCCGAGCTCAGCAATTTATTATGATGAGTTTGTTGTTGTTATCTCTCCTGGAACCAACACTGCCGGGGCCATTAACGGAATAGGAGTGTATATGTACCGCACACACAGAGGCTATAAATATAAATTTGACAAATAACTTGATGAAGCACGAGGCGGCGGCCCGAGGCAGCTTGCACAATACGAAGGAAATCTCGTTACACATAAATACCGCCATTTTACTGCGAGAACGCGGCGCGGAAGATTTATGATCATTTGGCGAATATACACGTGTTAGATTGTGACGGAAGACCATTGTAACTGACGTGGATACTCCATTAAGATCGCCAATGAGTATGATGTAAAAGTCGATACAGTTTCCGTGCAGATTTCCTTTAAGTGTGTCTTTGATGGTTCAATTAAAGTACTTTCAGAGATTTAAAAGAACGACTACCTGGTTGCCTTCAGGTCATAAAACAAGATGGGGGTTTAAACAGGATCGTACTAAATTGTATTTTAAGAATTTATTTCTGTTTAGCTAGGTATTGAAACAATGTTTCAAATTATCACAGGAAACTATATTAGATATATCCTGTCTATCGTTAAAACACTAAGTTTATTTTAAAGACATCGTATCCTGTCCTGTCTATTGGTCTTTCTCTCAGTAGTAGTTGCTAACAGGAGGTCGACCCATTTTATTTAAAGCTTGGAACCTGATTTTTAGTTTAGTTACTCTGTCTCGGTATGCAATTCAAAAGATCAGTGAAAATCTTGTTTTTCGACCGGCGCTGACTGGTTGGATTGGGTGACAGGCTCGATGGCCTGAAAGATGTAATTCTCTGTGCTCTTGAAGCCTTTTTGGGCTTTAGGGATGTGGATTAAAAACTCAGGTGAAATTTTAAATTTTTACAACAATACAATCAAGACACAATACGCAATTAATAAGGTAAAAATACATAAGAATATTTCTTATACATTACAATATATTTTTTAATAATATAATCAATCAGCTGCTCTCCTTCCTTTCATTTGACTAAGAATAAGTTTCAGTATATTAGTGTTTAGACAGAGTGATATAATATCGTTATGTCCAATGTTAATCTTGAACTATTTCTTTATATTTAGCCAAACTGTCGTTTTCAAGTAACTCTCTTTTGATGTAATTCTTACGAATATATAAATAATTTTTATATACATTCCAGGTGAAACAAGAAAATAGGTTATCCCACTAACTGAGGAGCGCCATTCTACAACGTGCAAATCCCGGACACTTGCCCAGGATATGCAGAGAAGTTTCATCCGAAGTTTTTTTCGTTGAACTCGTTCATTTTCGAGATACATTCGATTTTTGTTAGTAACATTTTTAAATTACAAATTACCCACAGAAAAACGCCCAAGGAACAATTTGTATATAGTTTGCTGAAGTTTTAAATGACCTGACTGATTTTATACAGAGTGTCTCTGAACATAGTACCAGATTTACCATCACGACGCTAGCAATTTTTTTAACTATATAATTTCATTTATTAAGAAAAATGAAAACAGGTATTTAAGAAACAGATTCATTAAACTAACTAATTCAACAATTTAATTTACGAATTGCTCCACAAGTCCACCTGTCCCAGAAATGCATACATGGGCTATTAATCTTTTGAAAAACTTGTGGTTTTTGCCTAAATTTTTCAGCCACATTTTTTATAATGCGACTTATCGGTTGAATTTTCATACTAGACATCTTCTTTCATATACCCCTAAACACTGAATCCTAATGGAATAAAATCGTGGTGATCACTGAATTGCTGCGCCTCTTCCAACTGAGAAACAAATTAATACTATTTTTCTACTATTCGGTACTAAAATCCTCTTAAAAAAAATATGTCCCTGTATTACCAACAACTGAATTTAACTAAAAAATGTTCTGGAGACAAATATGTCCTTGAAGCAGTATGAATGTCGATGAAGTTTTCTTTGTTCATTCAAATAAGAGGCTTTAATTAAATATGGACGCCTCCGCACCAGTAGCGAGGCAAATTTTATTTACTTTGGTATTATTTCAAAACGGGCGCTATTATATAAAATATTTACTTAGCAACTTTCTCTGGAATATGAACCTTATTTTAGCATTTGTAAATGGGGATCTGGACGTCAGAGTGTACGTAGTTGTTTGTTCAACGTTACAAACTTTACAGAAATTTTTAGTCTATCAGTGGCAGTCGTGTACTTTTTACAAGTACCTCCTCGAGAAAGTTAAATTAAATTGTCTGTCACAGAGGACGGGTATGGTAAATGACACTTTTAAATATGCAATTGCAAAAAAAAATAGATTTGGATATTTCCATAAATTAAAGTTATTTAAGAGAGTGTGATAAAGAATGTGTGAGCTAAGTTTTATTATCATTACTACGATTGAAAATTAATTAATAAATCTTCTACAGCGCAAGTGAGTACGACGAGGATTTTAATTGAATAACAGTGGAGAGATGGGACAATATGAATTGAGGCCAGATAATCCCTCACATCAGTTATCCTACACTTCCATCTTCTCGCCTGTCGGGAAAATAACACCTCTAAATACCTGTTCCCTTTGACTTACCCCTCTCCGTGTCTCGCATTGTTTTAACTAATGATGTTAATTAAATTAAGACAATATTTAGTTCGGAATTCTCATCTCTCTAGTTACAAATTAATGACGAAAACGGAAGATAAGGGAATAGCTAAGAACTTTTGTTCCCTAATTATATACAGATTGTGAGTTTGTAAATTTGCTGCTTCTCATTCTACTGGAATTATACCTTGTCGTACACGGTTAGAAATATTTGATGGGAGACTGCAAGGATGATATTACAAAAACGTTGTGCAGTATTTTGCTGAAACCTTTTCTGAAATCAATTCTGACATTTTTCAGATAGTAGCTTTTGAAATTTATATTATACAGGGTGTTTCAGAAAGACCTCTCGTAAATACAGAGGGTGATAGTACGACAAAAAATAATAATTGTTTGTCTTATGAACTATATGTCTATCTCCTCTTGTTTTCGAGATACAGAGCGACAAAATAAAATTTTTTAAATAGAATTTTTACGAAAATTTCCAATCGGTGGGAAATATTTTTATGAAATTTGGTAATCCAGGGTTTTTAAGGATGCCAAATACGCTGGTCTAATTATTTTTTGGATTTTACATAGAGGGCGCTAGTTATGCTACATTCCTATTACATTTTAATTTATCATTTTTTTAAGGTTAGGTTTTTTACCATTCGGACTCTTATCTGAAAACTTTTCAGCAAAATATTTCATAATCTGTATAACTTAGGTAAGTAACCCTCCTTCTCTAATAGCTTAGGATATTTCAGTCTCACGTTAAATAAAGTCAACTAGTATAACAGTGAAATGAGTACAAGTATGATTAATTGGTTTAATTTATTTTCGATCACATTTTCGTTTATGAGTCAAAGTAACCCCACTCTCTCAGTTTTAAGCAACAAAATAAACTGAACAAGATAACGGAATATTGAAATTTGAAGTAAAATTAAACAATTGATGGTACAGAGTAGTACAGACGGTATTTCTGTATAATGGCGAATGCGCTAGGAAGAGTGTATTATAGACGAACTAAAATATATTTTATAATTTAAACAATATCCGTCATATAAAACTTCCCAGGTTTTTACTACATACAAATCTAAAAACCTTCTCCGACATATTATTATAACGTCAGATAATATATGCTAATTTATAGTACCTAATGTTCTTGGTATATCTTGGAAAATTAATAGCTATTTTCTAAGTAGTTTTTATTTTTTTAATAGTAAATTATAGCATGCCTCCTCTCCTCTTGTATTAGGTGGCGAGATTTTTTTTCAGATAATAGGTTTTAGTAAATTAAAGGAGAAATAACTGTTCACCAATTAGTATTATGCTTTTAAATTAATTTAGGTTACATACATGTTTACCTTTTTTTTCCAAATGGTAAATTATATTTAATATTTTGCTATTTATTAATAATATTATATTTAATCGAAATAATGAATAAGAAATCACGTCGAGTATCATGTAAATTGAATACGAGTAGTGCCAATATTAAGACTGTACTTTTTGTATCTAGGTACTTTTTATAATTATAACTAAAGCAAGATCTTTATATCATAGTATTGCCAGGCAGCGTTGATACTTCTGGAAATTAAAGTGACACTTAAAATTTCATTTTAGCTGCACAAGAGATGCAAATGCTACGATAAAATTTCCAAGTAGGTACGAGTTTAGTTAAGGATAACGTTTGTCGTGTAATTAAATTTAAAACCTGCGACAAACAATATCAAATATTTGCATTTAAAATTATAAAATGTCGCAAAAGTATTCTCTAAAAAAATCTATCAACAGGAATAGGTTAATAATATAATATTGACTTAACCGACTGTGTCTAACGCTTGATCTTCCACAGCTGTGGGAGTTTTACTTCTTCAAATTCGATTTTACATGAATGCATCCAATTTAAGCAAAAATTAGGATATAAAGGAAATTTGTAGACAAACTCCATAACAGGCCATACAACTGAAACGACTGAGTTAGATAAAGTGTGTACTAATAATAATTTAATTTGTAACCGTTTTTCTTAATTTTTTTTCAGATGCTGCTATAGCAAAAAAATTATATAAGACGATAAAATTTAATTATAGATTCATGAAAAATAAATAATACTGTCCGCTCCATAAAAGAGTATTTTTTTAATGGGGATTCTTTTCAATTTTTTTTGTAAATATTTGTAAGAGTTTATGTATTATAACGATTTTTCTAGCAACTGCACCTAACGTGAAATACAAAATTGATTGCTTTACTTTAAAGAATCAAGATATTGTAGCAAACAACTACTCTACAGTAAAAAAAGATATATTTTTTAAATTATTTTAAATTTAATAAATAGAAATATTTGTGTATAATTTGAATTACCTACCTAATTTTTTATGCAAACGTTAACACCAAAACAGTACTTTCTGCTTGTGAAACCTCATTATATCGCAGCATATATCCTTTTTAATCTTTTAAAATAGCATCGAGAATTAATTATTAATTTTGTTCCAGGTCGACCTCTGCATAGAACCGGGTCAGAGTCTAGGACTAATGATCCGGGGCGGCGTGGAATACAACCTGGGTATTTTCATCACAGGAGTAGATAAAGATTCTGTGGCGGACAGAGCCGGCCTGATGGTAAGATGTGGTCTATGTATTAATTCTTTCTATTACTTTAAACCTGATGTGGTAAAGGCTATTGGAAAAGTCTATTTTCGCTAGATTAATAGATATAGCTTAGAAATGATTTATTTCGGATAAGACGCATGAGATTAGAGTGAGATATAAATATTTCCTCCTGTTGTCAGGAGACGTTACAATATTTGCTTTATTTGTGACTAAATCAAACAAGGATATTCAGTACCTATACAGGGTGTCCACTTTCTATCCGCTTAGAGATACATAACACCCAGCACCACTATTAATTTATTTTACTAGTTTAGATATTTAATTCGCTATAAGGCAGTTGTAATCAACATTTCCAACTCTTAACATAAATAATTTATTGAGAAATAATTAAATAATATTTTCTAATAAAATAAGGGAGGGTTGGGTTAGCTCTTAGGAGTGGGTTAAGGTGGTCTTACACGTCTATACATCTTAAACTGAATTGAGGTGTAGTTTTACTAAATCAATGTGTTTCTCCTGCGGTACTGGGTGATTAGACACCTGCTCGCAGACAAAGAGGCGAACGAGATGATCGGACGTCTACTTCATCACGCCAGCCCCAACAGACGCTTCAGTAAGACTACGCCGCGCTTTTCACTATTCCTCTGTTGATCACGAGAGGCTTAACCTAAGGATAATAGCCTCCAAGACGGTAAAAAAAACGGCAAAACTGTAGTCTAATGAGTGTAGGGCTCGTAAATATTTTTGTGAAAATTTTTAACACTGTTTAATATATCAAATTAACAAACCTTAAAGTTTTTTTTTTTGTCTTATGTTAAAGAGATAAATTTTACTAAACCTTGACGTAAATAAAACCTGAATTGTGTTTTATCCTTTTATTTAGTTCCAATTGTAACCAAATGATTAGAACTAAGTTAATTTTTTATAACTAGATAATTGAAAAAATATATTACTATAACGTACTTTGGTAACTTTGTTGAAGAATTTTTAAGACTACTGAAAGTAAAATAATATAAGACAACAAAGGCAAATAAAATAATAAAAATTCTATATGTTTCTGTACTGTCGGAAAAATTAAAGATAACTAATATTTTATAGACTTTTTTGTCAATAACACGCCCAAATAATGATGATCAAAAAAATGTATTTATAGCTTATTTTGTTAATATAATAAACAGTATATGAAAGAAATATCTCGATCTGTAAATCTTAGAATAGATGAACACAAGGAATTTTTAAAAACCAGGAATTTGAAAAATAACAAAAATATGATCATGCTAGGAAAAACAGATACATAATTATGTCATTGGGTTTGTCCAAAATTTTGGGCAACGAATACCCTTAAAAGAAAATTAAAAGGACTGCGATTATTTTAAAATTTTTGGTTATTTCATAGACAATACAATTTTTGTTATTGCACCGATTGTAAATTATTAATTCATTATCATTATGAAAACGCCTTTATTAACTTATATGGTATATTTATAGAAAACCTTAACAAAAACACACGGTGACAAAATGCTTCCGTTAACGTGACTCTTGAGTTCAGTGCGTGCTTAATTGTAGCGACGAAAACAGAACCTTTCATGACGACAAGTATTTATTAAATACAGCTTGACCGCTATCTCTATCCATAAGAGCTTAGAAGCGTGAACCTTTAAATATACTTTACTACTCTTCTGCCAGTTCCTTAACTCGGAGAATTAAATGAACTACGCGATGAATCGAGTAAATGATGATAATACTTGATGTGGACTTTTTTTTATTTGTTTTAACGGACATTGGATTTACTGAACGTTATTCTAATAACTATCTGTTTGTTTCAGGTTGGTGATCAAATTCTGGAAGTAAACGGACAGTCTTTCATGGATGTAACCCACGACGAAGCCGTTGCGCAGCTGAAGTACCACAAGAGGATGTCGCTGATGGTGAGAGATGTAGGGAAGGTGCCACACTCGTGCACTGCCTACGGCTGGGACCTCTGCAGTCCTGGGTAAATGCTGTTCTCATTAAACTCATTAAGCATGATGATGAATATAAAAATATATACCTATATATACCTATACTTTGTGTGTCAAAAGAAAAAAAAAGTTCTTATGGACATAGTCATGATAAAATTTGATTATTCTATATATTGTTAGAATAAAATTGACGCTTTAAGAGCCTCAAAATCTTTATCGCAGTCTCAGAAACTCTTGGATGATACGGGTTAGTAAAACTATGGTCTAGGCCGTGCTCATAAACATTTTTATGGACATTTTTAACACAGTTTTCAATTTTATAAAAATGTGTTATTTATTGAAACGTTCTTGTCAATTTACAATAAATCAAAGTAATAGCGATAGCTGTTTAAAATGATAATGCAAAAATTTGGAGCATAGATACTATTGTCCTGGCCAGGTATCTGTTCCTGGTTATTAATCTGCAGGGTACTCGGGTTGACGTTTGAGCACTCTGTAGGCTGGGTCCGCAGGGGACACAAAGTGGGCTTCGCGTTAGAGTCTAAAATTTTGTTCCCTCGATCGTCTCAGAAAGGTTATTGACCTGTAAGTAATTTTAGTAATTTATGATACGATGGTGCATCATATATGCTCAGTCCGAATTTCGTAGTATTTGGAAATTTAATTTCCAAAAATTCGTAACTGATTTGAGAATTTTCGCACACTTAAGCATCGTCAGCAACGTGCTTCGTTAGCATCGTCCTCAACGTGTTTTGATAGCATCGTCCGCATCGGCTAATGGCGCTTGGCGGCAATCGGAGCTTCATAACTTTAGCGGCATTTCACCCCCGTGAAGGCTTTTGGAAGGAAACTGAAGTGAATTTCCGAAATCCTTCGGGACTCATACGACCACAATAGATTAAATTTATTTTCGTACAGTTTTTAAGAAATATTGATCCCACTAGAACCACCACTAACCCACTAAAATTTAACCATAAAGTTAAATTATACACATATTGAGATAGGATAATTTAGTTTTAATATAAACGTCGTAAATTTCATCAAAGTTACGTTTTGGTAATATCTGTACCTAATGGAAAAAGATAAATGACGCAGTTTCAAACATATTCTGTGACGTGTCATCAAAATTACTACATCAAATTTCAGTCAACTTATTTATAACTGATATTCATAATGAAATGAAGGATGGTCCACTGTTAAAAATGGAATTGAAAGTTCGAATATGGCCGCACATGTTAAAAATGCATCTCGTGGAGAGCGCCCAAAATCTACCACTAAGCCAAAAATTGTTGGAAATATGCGTGCTATAGTAAAAGATCGCCAGTTGAAGACATCTGTCATAACAGAGTTTGCAAACATCTCCAAATAACGTGCAAAATATATTATTTGGAATCAGAAAAGCTGACCGCTGGACGGTGCCGGGACTGCTCACTGTGTATCAAAAATTGATATGGATGCAAATTTCTCCTGAATCGTTTGCAAAATAATAACGTGGATTTACTTTTTTAAATGCAAAAAAGTATTCCCTATATAGGTACAAGTCTTTTGTGCAAATCGAAGCAAACAGGCACTACAAAATGTCCTGGTTTAGCTAATCAGAAAATCATTTTCCACTACGCGTGTTGCCATGGCAAAAATAACGCTTTGATTTTCGGTCAAATCCGCCTTGCAATTAGCAGCACATATAACAGAACCTTAATCACCAGAATGAACATCGGTCTATCAACTATTTCCACGACTAACTTACCTCACTACAGAAAATTTAAGAAATAATGTCAATTTATTTAATAATTTTAACAACCGATATTTTACAATTGATACATTGTTCTGAAATATGGTTATTTCCCCCCTAAATATAAATGAGTTTTTAATAGACGACAATGTGAAAGCTATTGTGGAACAAACAAAACAAACTTACAGATCAAAGATCTAAATGTATCGAGATAACCAGGGATTGGTTATGTTGAAATGCATTTGAAGTATGATGATAACTTAAATAGGTCCATTGAAAAATTCTTTCTTTATCTTGACTAGAACTCTGAACCACCGGATATGTTATATATTTCATTCTATATCTACTGCACCATGGGGATCTCAGTTATCAAAGATACAAATTGCGGAATGACGAATAAAAATAATAGTTGACCTCTCTGTCTTTGTTTTGAAATTATCTACAAAAACTAAAAACTTTCAATGATCCAAAAACTATATGCATAAAAACTCAAATATAATTAAAACATTTTTTATGGAAACATCAAATATGACAAAATTAAAAATTCAAACTTATTGCTTAATTAGTTTAAAGATCTTTGGCTTCGCTTCATGTGAAAATAGCATGTTTGTGTTTATAACTTTGATGTCAATAAAAATTTAACTATTACAATTTTATTTATATTAGTATTTGAACGTTTCTGTATTTCTTAAGATATCTGATGTAAATGATTAAAAACACAGTTTCCCTACACTGTGGTCTTAGTTCGGTTCGTTTGATCTTAGTTTTTTTCTTAGTAGCTAGAATTTGGTTCAGTTCAAGAAATATTCAACAAAAGAGCAAAGGTTTGCTGATAATCTCTACCTACACTCTTATGGCTGCCACCAGTGATGCCAAATGGTTAGCCTGGCAAATGCCTACATGTTAAGAAGAAATTCCTTACTACGTCAATTCATACTGAGAGAGGAGAAATTGCGAAATTTAGAGAAAACAAATAAAATAAAATGAAAACAAATTTAAAAACTACTATATTTTTAAAACAAAAAAAAAGCGTAGCCTAAAAATCAAAAATGCATGCAATACGAGCGCATGTGCTTAAAGCCCAGTCACCAGATAAACAGATGTGCAATAACATCTTATATCGTTCATTTGTATGCTCGTCAACAAACTCTATCATTTTCCTCGCGATTTTATCGTCATCTAGTTGTTTCTGGCTTAAAGTTCGGCAAGTCGCAGCAGCATGCATAAAATATTATGTTGCTTTTAGTGGCTCGAAGTGAATGCTGCGTTTTCGAAATAAAATGTTACTTTATGCATAAAACCAATATGTAATCTTGAAATAGGGTTAAGCAATTAACTAATGCTTACTTTTTTAAAAAACATTTATCCATCAATACCTTTACAAAAGTACGAGAAACTTCATTTAATACTTTTGATCAATCGATTGATTGATTCAAAAGTACGTTTTGGTGAAATAATGTAAAAAAATTTTGATCTTTTCAAATATATTTTATGCAAAAAGTAGGTAACATTTTATTTCAAAAACGCAGTATTCGTTTCAAGCCACTAAAAGCAACATAATATTTTATGCATGTAGTTGCGACTTGCCGAACTTTAAGCCAGAAACAACTAGATGACGATAAAATCGCGAGAAAAAATGATAAAGAGTTTGTTGACGAACATACAAATGAACGGAATAAGATGTTATTGCACATGTTTATCTGGTGACTGGACTTTAGGCATATGCACTCGTATTGCCTGCATTTAGTTTTTAGGCTCCCAGCGGCTTCGAAATAATATCAAGTACACCGATGAATGAATCCCATGATATGCTAAGTCCGATCTATAGCAACCTTTCCGTAGTGTACATCGGTTCACGCAAATGCAGACGCCAACCGCTATGATTTTTATTGTACGATAATGATTGTGAAAAATCAATTGTACTGAATCTGAAAGATCATCTCAATATCGTTTTTAATCCTTTCAGTCAGATATCTCGATATATCGACGATAGTTTATTGGGTATTGAGCAAAAATGTAGTATTTCTTTAACATACTATGCAAGTAGTGAAATCTAAAGCATTGTAGCTTCAGCGAGCTGCAACTTTGAATTTTTAGGGCTCGACGCCCATTGGTACTTTTAATATACCACTCAAGAGCTACAAAAACCACCTGGTTTCAAATCATTTGACCGAAAACCAATTTACACAAGGATTCCGGCAGGGTCCAAATTTATTATAGTCTGAATATTTGGAACTGACAAATTCCATAGACATCATATAAAATTCAATAATTTTGTAGTTTCGCAAATTTGGATTAGTATTCTGCAGAACTAAGGGAAAAATGATCAAATCTGGCATCAAGGGTACGTGTGGCAGGGCCTTTACAGTTCGAGTGACAGAGTAACAAGTTTATTTATTATTGTCCCATTTGCTCTGTTTTTGGTAGGCCCATTTTCTGGAGAAATACATTAATTCATGTCTGACGTTGCAGAAGCCGAGCTGCACACACCACCAGGAAGTGGGCCGCCGCCCTGCAGATGGTGGAGGAGAAAGCGAGGTGCCTGTTGAGTAGGCCGGAGTTCACCACCCTCTGCTATTACACGGATGAGTACGCGGCCAGACACATGACCATAGATGCCTTTGTACAAGTCATGACTGAACTTCTTAACACTCCAGATAAGGTAAGTTTGTGCGGAACTTCGTATGAAACAGATTAATTGACGAAAAACGTGAGACGTGTGTTTCAGTTCTAATCCGTCGAACTATAAATCCATAAATGTTTAATACAGGGTGTAACAGGTTTAAAGTGACTAAATTTAATTTGAGAGAGAGAGAGAGAGAGAACATTCGTTCAGAGACACTCAATGTTTTGTCGATTTTGACACATTGGTTAAAAAATGTACCCTACATCCTTTTTTGGAATAATCTTGTAACACGCTCCCATAATTGTTATTAAAAATCCTTACTAACTTCCAACTAGTACACCTCTCTAAATCTCAGTACATTCTATTTTACATTCAAAAATAAGAAAAAAGCATAGGTAGCAAAATCTCACAATAAGGGACCTGTTGTAGCAACCTTAAGATACATTTTTTTGAACTTTAGGATGTAGTAATGAAATGTATCAAGTAAATAAAATGATGACTTTACATGTTTATTTAAATTTTACTCGAAAAGGATACGTCCTATCGAAGTCGGAGAACTTTTTTTCTTTTTTTAAAACATAAATTTTGAAATATCTCTGAGGAATTACAGAACAATAAAAATATATTTTATGTATTTGAGTGTGGGTGAGATATAACCTATAAAATAGATGCTAGACTTTATCGTCCTACCTATGGGACGTTAATGAGAACCAAAATGTATGATGTATATGTCTAGTGATGCTGCTGCTATTAAGAATGTAATTCAATGCTGGATAGAGCGTCTAAAAAGTTAATTTTATGTGGTTGAAAAACCCTTCCATGTAAAATGTTTAGTATGTGCAGGTAATTCAATGGAGGAGTTGAGTTAAATTAAGTTGAAAATTTGCAGATTCCGAAATTAGCCTGCAATATTTTATCAGCGCATTGTACGACTAAAATAAAAGAAAAAGGTTATGTGACCTATAAGAATTGTTTCTCCATTCACTAATTAAACTATATTCAAGAACGTTGTCGGATATTTATTTGTAAGATGTCTTGTGTTGTATTAGGCAAATATTGTGCTCTAATTAGTCTTCCGTTATAATAATAACTATACAAAAAGTCTCTAATAACGTTACTATTGTTGCCCAAGTAATGAACATCACATTATATTCTTGAATAGATCCGCATTACTTCTACGGAACTTCAAGTATTTATTATTTATATAGTAAAAATTTTATAAACTGTTTATGAAGTTATTAAGCTGAGGTATACCTAAGTGGACTCTTATAATATTTTGTGACAAAATATGTATTAACGGCACAAGCGTGTATTTGTCACGAAAATTATGATCAATGCAGCAACCTAACAAATTAGAAGAGCTTAACAGTAGCTTCTAAACACTATATAGTCCTGAGTAATGACATTAGTCCCAACACTTTTTTCATAAAATTCATAATTTTATAGTATCTGCATTTTATTAAATATATCTATTTGCGTAAATATTTTCCACTAATCTCTACTGTTTATTATGTATCCAATAACTGTGTAAGTTTTTTCATACGTAAAATTTCACGTTTTATTTTAAGAAATGACATATGACAAATTACATTAGAAAATAAAATTGAAATCAAACTTATAAAAATTAAACAATCAAAGACACCAATAAATAGAAAAATGTTATATTGGAAGAAGACAAAGTGAACGAGAGCACAGATGAATTGTATCTCGAAGTAGACAAATTAAACAGTTGAGTATGAAATGAGTACTCCCAGTTATCTCTTAAAAGTACACTTTACGGAAGGTGTAAATCAGAATATAGTTGCTTTAAGTTTGCGAATAAAATATAAATATCTCGGGGGACTTTTAAGAAATCACAGAAAACTAATATCTATTATATCTCCTTTATGAACAATTTTCGAGGAAAAGTTTATGCAGGAAGGTACCCTTATTTCGTTATATACTGTCCGTCATATCGACAGACAATTTTGGGGCACCATGTGTTTTGCACAAAAACCATATTTGATTTCATATACAATACCCTTAAATTACGATTAAAATGAAAATGATGGTTTATGCTCATGGATTATTATATCAATTCCAGGTGTTTCAATTTGTTTATTGGTAAAATAAATTAATTACATTAATTCTAATAAAAATTTGTTTGATGTTAGCATGTATTTTAATGCATGAAACATTTCCTTTATCGTAATATGTTAGTTAAAATTACTGTTCTGTAAAACTTTACAGAATAATTTATTTTCATTGTTACCTTTTTGAAACAGTTTTTACAACTTTTCTATAAACAGTTTCAGAGTTTATAACAGCGACTTTATTAAAAATATATTTCAATAAGAACGCTTTCGAGTTTTTAAATAAATGGAAAAATAGCTTTAGTTCAAGTTTTCTGTATTTACGTGGAAAGCAACTCATAAATGTATGAAGTACTTCCACACACTTAAACTCTGCAGAATATACCTTGTTATATATGTCGAGAGCTTTTCTAGGGAGAATTATTTTTCATGCAACCCTTCAAGACATCACATAGAATTACTCGGTGATATTTGTCACCATTAAAATATTAAATTCATTCTGTGGTGTCATGATATCTTGATTATTTAAAGAGGTACATATTACAACAATTTTTAGATACAACCAAAACCCATTTTTTATTTTTTTTTTAGATAGATATACAGGATGTTTTTAAGAACATACCCTATGTAACTTTTATACGGGTTGTTTGATTGACGTCAAATTTAACTCTATTAGCAGATTGTCACTTTTTTAGCTAAAATAAATAACTTTTTCCGTTTTTTAAATTGTATCTACATGCTGTATATTTATACTTACTTATTCGTATAATTGTGATTACACAATGTAATTATATTATAACAATTATAATTCTCAGTTTCGTTCTCTTTTTAACTTATTCGTAGTTGTCTAATACTACTACTAATCATTATTACATTTGCTACTGTGAAAACTAACTTAAACTTTCCTCATTGTACGTAATGTCCGTCAAAGATAATTCCAATTTTAAGTGAATTCGATATTTTTAATTGTAGGTTAAATAAACAATACTAAAAATAAAATATTGCAAATTTCACGTATTGTCATAACAAATGTCGATTTTTTAAATTTTTTCAGGAAAAAGAATCAATTTTATATTTTCGGAAATTTCAATCCAAAATTTTCTTTATTTTATCGAGTATGTAAATGTGCAATGATATGTATACTATTGAAAAAACCAATTGTTTTACTAACTTACAAGAAAATAATTTTTACTTAGCAATCTCCTATATCTACGATACTGAATAGGTTGTTAATCGTAAACTTTTATTAAATATTGCATTTTAATGGTCCTAGTACGTGCCTAAGAATTAAACAAAATATGTATACATATTTATTTCTTAGTCAACAAAAACAGTTTTACTTTTTTTTAACTTCAAGTCTGTAAGTTCTAAACCATTGGAATAATTGGACATTTGGACACGGATGTATAAGGCAAGCTCGTTGCATTTTCGATGTTTCATTTTTTTCTCATATTCTTTTCAGCTTTTTTTTCCATTTTTCGGAATCACCTTTCACTTCCTTAGCATTCGTTAGGAATCTTTGACCTGTCCTTGGTATTCTCGGGCTAGACTCTGTGCAAGCGGATCCACTACTAGACCTCTATTCCCGCCTTGATATTCCGGTTCTTATTATTTCAAAAGCCGCTAAGGACGAAACCGCTCCTCAGGTAGTGTAGAGGTCCTCTGAGGCGTTTTGTAGTGGCCTCTGCAACTGATTGCATTCAATGCTTCAAATGTTTCGCCTTTCTCCACTGTCTGCAAATGATTCGCTGCCACTAACCGAGACTCGTTCTAATAGCGGGTCCTCTCCCACGTTACCTAGGCCGAGAACAACAAAGGCATATCAAGGACTCTTAGCTTAGTCTAAGAAAGTGAAAGAAAATTTTGAAGCTGGCGACGACCAGGCACACTATTTTTTATTCTTTCTGTAGATCATACTGTACGGGATGTTCCTCGTAAATTACAAACAGGTAACTAAAAAATAATTTGTCCCAAAGATGGAGTTGGGGCTGAAATTAGATTATGCCTTTATACCTTCCCTTGTTTATTTTATATTGCACCTTGTTTCACAGGGTACCTATATTAAAATACAAATTTAATTAAATCAACGTACGCGTTGAACTAATTAACCTTTCAGTCTGAAAATCTAAAACTGAATTTAATTTACTTCCCTTCTCTCTACTTGGAACAGCAATTCCTTTGTACTGTACTAAGTGCATTAAAGATACCAAAGTAAGCTACTTCAGTAAATGCATTCTATTCGGGGTATAGCAATTCGTCTTTAATTGTATTGGGATCTCATATAATGCAGAGAAATTTAGTATCAAAGTAGAAGCTGAGATCAAAGTAAATTACTTCCGGTATGGGAAATATCTTCTTAGACAACGTCGAAATTGTACATCTTGCTTATAGTCCAGACGGTATCTGTTTCAAAGAGTCGATATTTGTGTGAATCGTATATCCACGGAGATTTTTGGCTTTTTGGCTTTAAAATATCACTAGAAATTACAATTTTTCTATGCGTATAAAAAAACGTGGGCTTAACTTTTGGCGGCACAATATGTTAAAAAAATTCGAAAAATGTCATATTTTTCTTCCTATTTAATTATGTGTCTTTTTAAGAGTTGATTTTAGGTGAAAATGGAAGAGGAAAAAAATGTTTGAATCACATATAGAAGGGCTCTCAAGCTTTCAACGCTTTTTGAAAAATTCGAATCCGTCAATTAGGAGAGCTTTGGCGCTTGTTTAAACATTGGTCAAATTATTGTACTATAATTTTGTATTTTTGTAACATAATGAGTTAATTTCTCATTTGCTTGTATTTTAAACAGTGAATAATATTTGAATTATACTTTAATCACAAAATAAATGATGATTAAATTAATAATTAATTAATTAATTAATTACTAATTTTCGACATATTTTGAAAATAATTGTTATTTAAACAATTTTAGAATATTTAAATAAAATTGTTTTTGATGTTTGATAAACATTATATAAGTTTATGCATTTACCTTTGATACAATAAAAAAATAAACTTGATAAAGGAAGTTTAAACATAAATAAAAAATCGGAATGTTGAAAAACCAATAATTATTAACGATAGGTATATAAAAATAAGTTAATTGTTTTTTTTATTCGCGAGATATCGATTTAAAAAAAAATCATCAAAATCGGATCTGTAGAAGCCAAGATTTTAAAAATTTTTAAGCGCGTCACGATTTTGAACTCGCCGATTCAATTTCGAGCAGGCCGTGCTCTCTACTTCCTCCACCACCACCATCCGTACGATTGATTTCTCGCTTGCATGTCCCAGTACATTTAGTGTATATAACGGTTAACTTTGATTGGCTATAACTACGTAACTAATTGATCAATCGATCTTTTTTTTAAAGAAGCGTCTTTCCAGTAACTTTTAAAACCTGCTTTTAAAAATTTGATTTGATTGAATATTCACAAAGTTATTCTAATTGTTTATAAGTACCAAAATTCGACCAAAGTTTAAACAAGCGCCATAGCTCTCCTAATTGACGGATTCGAATTTTTCAAAAATCGTTTGAAAGCTTAAGAACCCTTCTATACGTGATTAAATTTTCAAGTATCTAAGGGCCTTGGTTTTTCTGTGCAAAATTTTAAAAATCTGCAATTTTTTTTCAAAATCTGGATTGAAAAAATTATTATGCAAAATCTATCTAACCGATTTTGATGAAATCTGGTGTGATGATTCTACATAACATGAACTTTCTTGAGCCAAGTATGAAGGTCCTATATCCAACTTAAAGACCCCAAAAAAAAATCCCTAAAAAGTAATGTTTTTAACCCCATTTTTGGCGATTTTTTCGATTTTTACAATAATAATCATGATTCATTCGATTTGTAACTAGTCATATTTTGTAAAATTTAATTAAACATTTTTTTCGCCTTGAAAAGATACATAATTAAATAGGAAGTAAAAAATAACGGTTTTCGAATTTTTTTTACATATTGTGCCACCAAAAGTTAAGCCCACGATTTTTTTTATGCCAATAGAAAAATGTTCATTTCTAGTGACATTTTAAAGCCAAAAAGCCAAAAATCTCCGTGGATATACGATTCACCCAAACCAAAACAGATACCGCATAGTCTATTAAGGAGGCTGTTTCTTGGTCCATGTTTATTCTAAAATGAGCCTTGCCTTAACGAGTAAAGTTTTCCAAGTAAAAGTTGAATGACATTAAAATATAGTATTTCATTTTGTTTTTCATTTATATGTAGATATTTTAATAAGTTATTTCTCACTATAAATGCGTTCCAATGAACAATATATGAATATTTACCAACGCTATATCTAAACCATTAAAATGCAGAATTATTGAAATGATCGCAATTGTGAAATTTAACTTCTAGAACTGATTGTACTCTCAATTTATTTTTCTGACAGCTTTACAAATAAATGTTTTATATTCATGCGATAGCATATAACTGAAACCTTTGTCAATGCTCGAATATTTTTACAAAAAATGTATACCCCTACAACGTATATTCAATAAAAAGGACCAAATTTAGGATTATTCCGGCAAATATATGCGGAATAAAGTTGCCTGTAATATACCAAGTTTACAAAGGAATTTTATATTTTGTTTACGAAGAGAATATAATTTACATTTCAGTAATACGAGTATGCAGGATGTTTCAGTTCGAGTAAATCAAACTTTAACCACAAATAAAACTCAATAAATAATTCAGAATTGCCTTATAAAGCAACGGTCTAAATCTCACCGTTTTGACCTTACAGTGCCGTATTGGTCGGTTGTTAAAATCATATTATTTACAAAATCTTTGGTATGCTTGTAACACATTGATTCAAATTTGGTGTGGTGTTAACATTTACACATGTGCAGAATTCACTGTAAAATTTACAAATTTTTGTAGGTCAGTGGCGTAGGAATGGGTAGTAAAGCTGGATTATTTACCCCAACTTCTACGTCAATGACCTAATAATCATTTGGGATTCATTTTTAGATCCCGTGGCCAGTTTTATATAAAAAAAAGTATACTTGTTGAAAATCGGTATAGGGTATCGTTTTACAGAAAATCTCAGTTGAATGACAAGAAAATCTTGAACATTAATCCATTTTTTACAAACTTTTACTATATTACAAAGTAATATTTCAAATCTTAAGAATAAAATGACAGTTCCTGATGACAGATAAGTCTATTATTGCTTAGTTGTTTATTCATGGCAATCATTGTGTAGGGATACTGTAATAGACGCACAGCGAAGATTTAAAATTAATATGTAGTTGTAATTTTTTAAAAGAATTATATCTGTTTGAAACAAACGGACTGTTGAATGAGCAAGGATACCTATAATTGCTTCAGAATGACATAAATGAAATTTTAGAGAAAGTGCCATTGAACATGCTATCCATCGCACTGCAGCGCAACAAAAAAATGAGCTCAGAGAAGGAATTCACCATATTACGAATGCAATAAATAATACACAAGGGGTTATATTTAAAATTTATTAGTCGTTTTGCCGATGTAGAGACATTATTTAATATTGTTTTGAATTCTAAGGTAATACGTGACATTATAATAATATTAATTTAAAATTTATTTCCTATTCTTAACTTAATTTAACTACATTTCTTATCAGAAGAAGGGTTTCCCATTCAACTGAGATTTTCGGTAAAACGTTACACTTTACCGATTTTCAACAAGTACCTTTTTTATGTAGAATTGTCCACGGAATCTAAAAATGAATCCCAAATGATTATTAGTTCATTGGCGTAAAAGTTGAGGTAAAAAAATCCCGCTTTACTACCCATTCCTACGCCACTGACCTACAAAAATTAGTAAATTTTACAGTTAATTATGCACATATGTAAATGTTACACCACACCAAATTTGAATCAATTCTTTATAAGCATAGTAAAGATTACATAAATAATATGATTTTAACAACCGACCAATAAGGCCATGTACAATGAAAACGGTGAGACTTAGACCCTTGCTTTAGTTTAGTGTTTGTTGACCATGTTAAATTGCATACAATGTTTATGGCAAGTCATATACAAAAACAAAAAATGTATAGATATACACGAAAAAAATAAATTAATAAAAAACATATCACAATAAATATTACAAGCAATAGAACACAAAACGAGAAAAGAGATTATATAAACATCTTAGTCTAAGAAGGAGCGATAAGACCATTACCATAATGTATGCATATCAGAAAATTTTAAAAACTCATTAACTGAGTAGAAACAATGCGTAACAAGAAATTACTTTACTTTATAAGGCAATTCTGAATTATTTATTGAGTTCTATTTGTGGTTAAAGTTTGATTCACTCTAACTGAAACACCCTGTAACTATTTATCAATGTTCCGGTAGATGAAGCTATCGGAGCATATAGTCCGTGACATAGTCTCATTAGTTAAAAAGGCGAAACAGTGTCAAAAACAAATTACAAAACCATACGAATTTAAGTAGATTGAAAATTCAATAGAATTATTTGAAGGGATATATAAGGTGCCCCGTCCAGTCGAATCGAGTAACGAACGTGACGACAGTAGGCCTTGGGTTTAAAATAAACCGATATGGATTAAGTTACTTTATACAATTTGAAATTGCCTTTTACTATAAGTCAGTGTTTATTGCGACATAGACCTTTTGAATGTCGAACTGCAAAATTAAATTCACAGGGATTTGGTCTAAATCGTAAAAAATATTTAAATCACAACTAATACCACAAATACCAAAAAAAGTAAAGTTAATGAGACGAGAATACTCTCAACTACACTAAAAAAAATTCACTCAATTTCACTCAATTTTACTCAGTAATGTATAGATTTCTGTCCACACCCGATTTAATGAAACATTCACTCTATTAGTACGGGTACAACTAAAATTTTATGATTGCTATTGCAACAGAAGTGAGTGAATTTTACTCACATCCGAGTTTCTGCTAACTATCAAGTGAGTGACTTTTGACTCTATTCTGAGTAAATAAAACTAGTGAAGAATTGACTTTTTCTCTAAATTTAACTATTATTGAGTAATTTGTCACTCAGACTTGGTCTATATACTCTTTAAATTTTAATTTAAATATCATTGTATTGTATTAAAGTCATAACCTACTAAGCTGCCACAGTGGTTTCTACAGAGATCTCTTTTAGAGACAATATGTTAGATCTCGATTTTTTAATCGGTTAACTGATCAGAGGAATAAATTGCCATAACCTACATAATTTTCACCAAAATAATCCGATTGACGGACACTTGTCGAGTACTACACACCATAAACCACTCCACGAGATGACCTAATGGGGACGATGGGAATAGACAAAGACAACGCACGACAACAATAGATTTGAGTGGAGTCACCCAATAATAAGGACATTTACTCAGATTTAACGGGCATCTATATTTGATTGAAATTACTTTTAGTTTTAGTTCAAATATTGTCACAAATGTGTTAAATTATCAAAATGCTCAATATCGGGTGAAGATGTACTCAGTCATATCACTCAATGTAGGTATTCACTTCGTACCTTTATTGTTTTCACTTACACCGATTTTTTTACAGTGTAACACGGCTGTAAAAAAATTTAATTTTTTTGATGAGTAGGTATACTTTTTTAGAGTAATTAACAGTGTTTCAAAGAAAATTTGCGTTTTCTCAAAACCTGTAACACCAAAAAAATAATATTTTAAGGAAGTAAAGTTGACTTAAAACAGCTACTCTTATGTCATATTCTTTACTAGACACCCTCGATATTTGGAATATTTTGAAAATAACTATATTAATAATTTTAATAAAATTCTTATGAATTGTTGCTCATATTTTCGCAATTTGGCCTCATAATTTTGATGATTAAAATGATTGAATTATAGATGTAAATAATAAAGGACAATTTATTAAATTTACTTTAAAAACTTAAAAGAATAACACATTACCTTTCTTAGACGCTATAATTAAAAAGAATTATGTAACAAGTTTTAGTAGAAAGCCAAAAAAATCCCTACAATTTATTTTTCCGTTAGTTTTCCCAATAAACGCTTTAATATTCATGGATCGGATATAACTAAAGCTTTAGTTAAAGCTCGAATATTTTTACAAAATCGGTATACCCCTATAATGGAGATTCAATAAAATCAACTTGAAAAAAAATCAAATAAACATTAAAACTGTAATCGATTGTTCTACAAAAGAGCTGCATGACAACTAAAATATTTTGCTAATAAATACTTTGAGAACCTATGAATATTTTTTTCGAGGGAATCAATTTGAACAGTAATGGTACTCCACTACTGTTCTAATTTTACAAATTTTACAAGGTACTACATACAACGATAAATTGTTTCAGTATTGTTTACTTCTTCTTCATGTCAACACATCTATATCAAGCTTAACCAGTAATTTCTGTAGCGAGCTAAATGACTTGGTATTGAATCATCCAATGAACGCTGAATTTCCATCATTATCGGTTACAATTTCTGGGAACTGCGATCGATAGTGTTAATAATATAGCAGTTAATTACCTTTGGACCCACCTAAATTGATCTAACGCACAGTGACAATAGAATACATAATAGTTATTGTGTTATAATCTAAAACAGATGCGTACAAAACCGTATTTGTACACGTTCCCAGGATCTGACGTGAACATGTCGAGGTGAGCATATAGATGTGATTTTGATTGTTACAATTTACGAGGGTCAGAATTTAGTTTGAGAACAATAGACACTCACGTCACAACATCGGTTTATGAAAATAATGAGTCTTTCTCAAGAAAATGGTGTCGTATATTCGAAGAAGGAAAATATCAAATCTTCCTCGATTCACGAAGAACATCGATCAGGATCTCCGTCTGTTGAAATAGAACAATTGAGACAACGAATGGATCAAGTGATCAGATAAGATCTGTGCTGTTTTACTTTGAATTTTTTTCACAATAGTTTTACTCATATTTCAGGTTCTCTGCTGCATAAGATCCTTACTGATGGGCTCTGCGAGTCATATTAGTGTTACAAGACTTTTCTGAATCGCTGTGTAAAATAGAGGTGACGAATTTCTTGATTCATTACAGGAACTAAAACCTGGGTCTTGTATTTCACTCCGCAGGATGAATGACAGTAATTACGTGGCATCATATTTATTAGAAAATCAATCCAAAGCAATTCTAGTACATCTATTTGAGCGATAACTTATTATTACCGTTTTATGAAAGAAGAAGGATATTTTATTTGGAAGAGGAATCAATTTGACTGAATAAATTGAGACCTGAATCAATAGAGAAAATAACAGTAAAGTTCCCCAATGTTTCGCGGTTTGTTTTAGTTAACAAAAGGTTACCTATACGCATAGCGGGCCATTCCTGTTGTATCTAATCATCCAGTTGCTAACGAAATAATTTGGAATAGCCATACACTAAGGTATAATAAAGCAATTACACCCTACGTGTTTTTTCAGTTTTATAATGATAGGATAATTATTTTCACAAGATATGTTTATTTAAATTGTATAGTTCTGTTTTGAAAAATACGAAACATTACTAGATACTACTTTTGCTATTAGAAATATTTTTTAACAAACTTCCTATACATTTTGAGTTTGTCAGCATCATTCTAGATTAAGTGATAAAACAGACATTCCACAATGTTATTACTTTGAGAGATTTGCTGAATTGAAATGTTGAACAAAGTAAATTTAATAATTCTCCTACCTTAACTTTTCGTTTGATTCGCGTTGATTAAGACCACAACAATAAGAAATTCTTCAACACCTTGTGACTTGTTTCGTAAGTGTTCCGTTAATTTGTCTTTGAACAGAGAAATCCAAACAAATTAGTTCGCAAACATTGAAAATCCTTCTCACCTTTTTGTCATAAGTTTTCGAAGCCACGTCAAATAGAAGTTGTTGTGCTGTATTTCCTGCTATACAATATTACAAAATTGTACTAATTTACGTATATTATGCAATAATGCATTGTTAGTGTTGTATGCATTATGTTAATTAAACGGATTATCTAACATAATGGTGTAGGTAGTTAGTAATGAAGTACATGTTATTCCTGTAAACATATTATGCTTCACAAAAGCAAGGTATATTGAAGATTTTAACAATTACGTCCATCGTGAATATGTTCGTAATGTATCAGTGGAATTATCGCTAGGTAAAGTATACATAGACAAAACTGCAAGCTCGACTTCAGCAGTAGGTACTCTACTAGTAAATTGAAATTATACAGGGTAACCCAAATTAAAAAGTGAAAATAATGGGACTTTGCTCTATAGGCAATAAACTTATTTAGAAATCTCAATTATTTCCGAGGGTGCTAAGATTAAAAAAACATATAGCATTTATTCAAGCATCTTTGAAAATATTTGACACATTAAAGAAAATTAGACTGTTGATTCAACTTAAAGCAAAACTTCACTAAACTGACTGGTATACAAATGTGTCAAACACTGGGGAAGATGCTGGGAGACACTGTTACTAAAAACCTCATAATTTTAGTGTTACTGGATATCTTGAAAATTTGTGCATTTATTATCTAATGTTATTTTTTACATCCCTCTCCCCGCTCCTTGTAGCTAGGCCGGAGGGTAACATTGAAATATTAAATAGAAACCTCTATTTTTTATTGCAGATTCGGATCCTATGGCTGAAAGTACGTAGGATTTGTCTGAAACATTTTTTTCGATTCATGATAGATGGCGATTTTCAATTTCTCCTATACACAAGTATGATTCTGCAATACGTTCATTGCAAATAATCAAAATTAGTCTTAAAACAAATTTTATTTCTAAAATTTGTAATTACTGAAAAACGGTTTGTCAAGAAACTACTATTATCGTAACCCACAAACAGGCGTCCTTTTAGGGGTTCTTGGTCAACGCGATCTGCTTTTATTTTTTTTTTGTTTTGAGGATATCATTTTTTTTCTTAAAAATAATGTTAAAAAAATATTTTATCTTGTTTATGTTGTTTTATCCTTTCATCGTTTTTTTTGTGACTGCAAAAACACAAAATAAACGTAGAAAAAAGAAACAATTTTAAAAAACGAGTCATTTTAATCAAGCACCTCGAAAGGAACAGAAAACTACTATGTCCATGTTGTTGTTCCTAGTTACGCTAAAAGTAGTTTATTCACCAGCCATTTACATTTCTACAATTTCCGAGTTATTCGAAATTCACAAAACGATTAAACTTTTTGGCGACGAATTTCGAGTATTTTTTATTGCAAACACATTGCAGAATCGCATACATAGGTTCTCAGTAGGCGAAATGGAGAAAAGTTTATTTCGACGTTTACAGCGCCATCTTACATGAATCGAAAAGAATGTTTCAGACAAATTCTACGTACTTTTAGCCGTATAATTCGAATCTGCAATAAAAATGGGGGATCTTATTTAAGATTTCAAAGTTACTCCCTTCCCATCTACAAGGGGTGGGGGGAAAAGAACAATTTTAGCATTAATGTATTAATGATATGATTAAATTTTGATTAGTGGCATTTTTGCGTAGGGTGCTTATTTCTGAATAAAAATTTTTTATTTTTTTGCGAATAGGGCGAATAGTTCCAGAATGATTATAATCAGTTGCATATAATCAGTTGTGTGGTGAGCTATTTTAAGTTTAAAAAAATTACAATTTGAAAATGGCTCGTTTTTCGTATATGAACGATATTTTGTTGAAAGTAAAATTAAGCAGTAAAAGAAAATTTTCAAAATTTTAATATTCTCAGTGGCAGTCGTTCCAGTGTCTTCTCCAGTTGCTAATAAAGTCTCCCGTTATTTTTTTATTATGGCACTATGAACTTTGGTTTGCATTCAGAGAAGGTGATTGTCTAACTTTTAAGACTGACAAAATTTTCTTTCTACGAGAAATCTGCCTCAGATTTTCTAGCTTCTGCAAAATATTCTTTAATAAATGTAACGCTTTCGTTACCATTAGTTTTTGTTACTGGAACATTAATTTATACAGGGTGAATCAGAACTTATCAAAAAAAAAAATCTGGATGTACAGGGGACCGTTACAAATACAATTTTGTAAAGAAAAAATCAAAAAGGTCAGTTCGAAATTGATTTAAAAATACACTTCTGCACGGCACTGGAAACTGGTCCACTGTAAAACCTGACCTCGCACAATGCGACGGTATGGGGGCGTGATAAAAACGGACAAAAACTTTCGCAAGGAAAGAAATATGTAAATAGAATTTTATAGCACCTATTTTATATCGGCAAATTCAAATGATTTTGCCTTTATTAATTATTAATAAAATTAATTTGTGTTTTTAAATAATAAAATCATTTGACATACCCGATGCTGCAACAGCAATTGTTCAAAATTTTGTCCCCTCACGTGTAAACACATTTGGGTCCGTCTTACTCACTTTCTACGAACTAACACAAATAATGTCTTGCTTCACCATAACACAAATACTTCACCATAATACAAATGTTGTCTTGCTTCACCATAAATTAAAACGATATCCATCAACTTTGAGTTGCTATACACGCAAGCCATTTTTGACACTAACTACTAAAAAACTGATGTAAATACCACAGATAACAGGTGAAAACTACCGCAACGACGGATTTCAGTATTAGGAGTCACATGGCTCTCCACGCGTATTGCGAATGACGCTAGAGACTACAGTTGTCCAGCTATGTAGTGGTTGAATGTACTATAACTTCAATATTTTTTTTCTTAGAAACAATAAGGATTTTACAAAAATTTTTTTTTTACAATATTGACTCCATTTCTGATGCCGCATCTATTCCCAATTTTTTTTGGATAAGTTGTGAATCACCCTGTATATGTTTACTGTTTTCTATATGTCATTTTATATAGCAATAGTTTACATTTGATTACACTTATTCATATCCAGAGTGTGCAAATATGGTGTTTGGTTATGGTTTTTGTAATGAGAATGCTAATGCTGCCCTTGAAGAATATCGTCAACGGTTTCCACATCATTGATGTCCTGATAAAAATCTATTTATCTGATTTTTCAACAAACTGTGCGAAACCGGCAAGCTTTCCAGTGCAATATTCTGGATTTAGTAGATGATGCAACCACCAGGTCACAAACAATTGCTACTCAATTGGGCATTCCGCAAAAAGAGTAACAAAAATAAGAAAATCTTCACGCAACACTGGAAAGTAATTTTTAGCATAGGTTTTCGGTAAACGTGTGGTGTGGCTTGATCGATAGTTATTTAATTATTTTGGAGAATCGACTCACAGGAGACCACTACTTATATTTCTTAGAAGACGTTCCTATAAACATGAGAATGCAAATGCACGATGGAATTCCTGCACATTTCGCTCGTCCAGTCAAGCTACATTTGAACGAGAGGTTTCCAGAGCGTTGGATTGGCTGCGGTTGCGTGGTCCTATCATCAATACTGCTAAACTTAAATACAGGCATACAACAATCAACAGATGCCCTTTGTAGGCGAAGCAGAAGGGTCAATGGTGGTGTTTTTGAACATTTAATCAAAGAATTAATATGAATAATAAATTATTTTTTTTATTGAAATGTACGTCATACTTTGAAAAAAAATGAAAACCGCATAACAACATTTTTTTTCTTTTTTCTGATTATTTTGACGTGTAGAATCCACTCCTGGAGTTTGGTGCGATTTTCCCTACTCACCCTGTATATTTTTTAATTATTGGAAGCCAAATTAATATAGTTATTGATTGTAAACGTTTTGTTTCTTTACTGATTGTAAGACATTTTAATAGAACAACTAAATTGAATTGAAGTAAATTTTAATTACTTAGTCCCTGCTATGGATATCACCGAAATAATTTAAGTGCCCTTTGGCACAGACTTTGTTATTAACGTTGGTATGTCACGACTATAACCTTCAATAAAACGGATTAGTTATTCTATAGCTGCAACCAACATCAGTATATATTTCCGTATTACGTGGTCTAACATAGATACGGGGCCAGAATTAAGCTAAATATTTACTGTACCGATCCTATCCATTAGTTTAATGAACAGACAATTATCGAGGTATTATGTCCAGGGCCATTGCTGAAACGGCCAATTACGTAACAGGTAACTTTCCTGTTCTAGGAAGCTGATTCAGCTGGTAATTCTATGCTAGATGCACAATTCTGTGGGGGCACACAAAACGAACAAATTTTAAATAATACTAGAGGCTTTTAAATATTTATCTGCTAGGTAAGCACTCTGCAGCAAATAATATATAATAATGTAAATTTGCAGGTATATTTCATAAATAACACCAACACACAAAAAAACTAGAGTGGTAGTGCTAATCATTTTGATGTCAATAATAATCGATAAAACACACTCGTAGTTAAAGTTTGGCTCCTAATATTTATAGTTGGCCATTTTAATGAATAGAATATCAGACACACAGGCAAAAAGGTCAAACCCAAAGTTCTGATATATCATTTCCGACGTATTTTGATGCTCAGAATTGCCCAATCATAATCCAATATTGATTTTACTCTATACATATAATATCTGACAAGATTTCCGACGTATTTTGACCAGCTGAAAACGATACAGTAGTCAGAATTTATGCATAACCGACCAGTGTTTTGTAAAATCTATATTTAGAGTGAAAGCAGACCCAAAAAGCGCTCAATTTAGCTCAAAGGAGTCTTCGTTTTGCTCACACTAACGAGATTATGGTCAATCTTTGATTCTAGAATAAGTAAGATATTTCTTACTCTTTTGTTTTCAAATGATCTGCGAAGAGGATGTCGCCAATTGGAGGTATGCTAGTTGCAAAAACAGAAAAAAATAAATGATATATGATATTCGAACAGAACAAAGAAACCTCTGTATGATTCCTAACGACTCTAAGAAAAAATCACCAAGGGTGGGTGTAGGAAAGTGTCATGTCGAAACGATATTCCTACCTCAACTGAGCAAACTTTGTGCGAAAATTGCGTCCTGCTCTTATGTGAATTGCAAGTAATTGTAACTAATGCTTTGTGTATACATTTGTAATTTTTTTTCTCATAAAAATTGCGAATTTCATTCTTACATGAAGCAGTCTTAATGTAACAGCGATATGGAATTCATGTATTTCTTAATCTATGTATAATGATGGATTTGAGACGATGGATTAGAGCAAGTATAAAATTTTAGATATCAAGAAAAATTTAGTACATCACATGGTTCATAAGATCCTCTTTGATCTGGAAGGTCAAACCTCTTCACTCACAAAAAAGTACACCTCCCCGTCCTGTAATATAAATAACTATTTATGATGTTCCTACATTAATTGTTGTTTTCTGTTTCAGTATACTCTTATGACCGAATTAAGAGAAATAGTAGCCGTCGAAGATCGCGTTAGATTCGATGAATTAGTTTATAGAAGAGATGTCGATTCCACGAGAACTCGGGATCCAAGAGAACATGATTACAGGCATTCCAGGGTAAGTCTAAATAAAATTATATCAGAAATAAAAATGTGATTAAAGTGTTTAATAATGACTGTTGAAAAAGCGATCCGTCAGATGAGTTTTTTGGGAATTAAGATGATTAGTTGATTCATATTGACAACACATCTAATTTTCGAAGGAATTCGATGCGCTGAACATCAAAATTTATGACTTTCCAATGAATTTAGAAAAAAAGTGAAATTTTGGGTGAAAACGCCCAAATATTTTTTACTGATTTTTTCTAAATGTTGTCCAAAATGTTGTCATTTTCGTAGTATTTTGGTGAGTTGAAAACAATGTCATTAATAAATTTTACCCGTGACCTCGATATTTCCACTATTTGGGTGAAAACTGGCTAAAATACCACGAAAATTATATATTTGGACAAAATCAATTTTGACCAATATTTGGAATATGAATTTTCTGAGAAATATGTAGAGGTCATGGGTAAATTTTACTAATAATAATAAATCGTATTCAGCTCCTCAAAATACTGCGAAAATGATATATTAGGACATTTAGGAAAAAAACAGTTTTGACCCATATTTCACTTTTCTGCGAAATTCATCCACAACTCATGATTTTTTACTACAGGATCATGTTCAGTTTAGACTTTTTTTTGTACGCCTGTGTAATATAATAAATTATGCGAATGTATTTTTTTAACAGTAGTTGAAGAAATATTTTCAAGAAAATTTTCTCACTTTGCACCTGGAATCATCTCGAACAATTTTTTTATGTTTAACATTTATTCAGGGTGTTTGGAAAAGTTGGTACAAAATTTAAGGAGTTGAAAATAGAGCCAAAAATAGTAAGAAAAGTTGCTATAAACATTGGTCCTCCGGAGCACCGTTACTGAGATATGGCCCTCCAAAGGAGTCTTATCATTTGGATATTTTTTAAAATAACTTTCTTTCTGATTAAGATAATGGAATGAACATTGTAGGTAATAATTATACCATAAGGGTCTTTAACTATCATAAGTTTAATCAAAATCGGTTATAAATAAGGATAATTTTCTATTGAAGAAAAAATGTCCCTATTTTTTTTTCGAATTCTGCGTAGTTTAGTCAGACATAATTATTTTTTAAATAATGTATGGCTCAGAATTTTTTTAACATTTTCACATAGTAGGCATCTTTCATGGTGACAGTTTCGTTGTAATGATACTAATGATTGTCACTTTCGCGTACTATCATTTAAATCCTTACGTTTCTTTATCTTCTTAGTTGTGATATTTGTGCATGACTTTGCATTTCATCGATTTTTTTACAACCATGAACCATCATGAGCAGACGCTCTTCTTACACTCTCAGTAGGATTACGCTAAAAATATCCTAAAATTACTTCATCTAAATCATACCTACGGCTCCTTTGATGGACAAATTCACGATGTCTTGGAGTTAGGGTTCTTGATTCCATCGTTCTTTCATGAATTTTTCCAAACAATTTTGCAGAAGGTTGCCTTCTATCAGGGAAACGTTGCCGATACTCTTCTTGAGCTGCCAGACTATTTCCATTACAGAAATTATAAATAAAATGCATATTGCCATATACACGGTTAGTAAAAACATGATGGTTCATGGTTGTAAAAAAATCGAATGAAGTGCAAAGTCAAGCACAAAGATTACAACCTTAACGTAAGAATTTAAATGATAGCACGTGAAAGTGACAACCATTCGTATCATTACACGAAACTGTCACCATGTGAAAATGTTAAAAAAAAGTTACTGTTCTGAGATATACATTATTTCAAAAATAATTATTTCTGACTAAACTACGCAGAATTTGAAAAAAAGTAGGGACATTTTTTCTTCAAAAAAGTCTAATTTATTAAAAAATAATATTCGAAAAATTTCTGTTAAGGGTAGTTAGAAAACTATCCTTATTTATAACCGATTTTGATGAAACTTATGATAGTTAAAGACCCTTATGGTATGATTTTTACCTACAATTTTCATTCTATTATTTTAATGAGAAAGAAAATCATTTTAGAAAATATCCAAATGATAAGACTCCTTTGGAGAGCCATATCTCAGTAACGGTGCTCCGGAGGACAACTGTTTATAGGAACTTTTTGTACTATTTTTGGCTCTACTTTCACCTCCTTAAATTTTGTACCAACTTTTCCAAACACTTTGTATATAATATAAGTTGGTGCTTTTTTATAGCAATATAAAAAAATCGCTTCACTAATGGTACCGGAAAATTAAAGTATAAAAAAAATAAGTCGTAACCATTGGAACTTGGAAATGACGGAAACGTTGTATTTGAATCGTATACAAATTAAGACAATAAAAGACTCTGTCCAATACAGAAAATGAGGTACGGGTATTAAATGGGGGCAAAGTTGTAGTACAATATGAAATTTCTGATTAAGTTCTACTTTCTACCCGCACCGCATAGACGTCTAAATAAATGAAATATACAACCCTTTAATTTAGTAGGAAGAGGAGTAGGGCAAACTGAATTTATACACTTGTTTTACTTTAATTCTAGCTGTGTCAATTATTTAAATATTTCTAACAACCATAAGAAAATAATGTATATATACAGGCTGAGTCAAAATTCAGTTCAAAGAATTTACGGGCGTTTTTTTGAGATCAAAATAATATTTTTCCTATATATAAGTCCGAAGGTTTTTTAGGATGCTAAATTTAAATATGTCATTGCTTTTAAAAAGAATTAATTCATTGAAGCTACTAAAAAAGACGATACAAAAATGGTTATTAATTACGCTACGTGAAAAGATACACCTAATAATTGATTATATATTATATATTATTCTACTATATTCTCCAGACGATATACCAAACAAAATTGCTGTTATGCTCTGTTCATAATTTGACAAATAATTAAAAACCATTGTTCAGCCCACGCACAAGTTTACTTTTGTGGGCTTCTCTATATTTATTTTGTCCTTTTAGTGTACTTGTCATGTGTCATCTGACTTATGTTTCCTCATTTGTCATTTGTAAGAAGTGATGCCTATAAGGGTACGCTTCAATTAACTTCGCTCTAAATTTTTTACCACCCTGTACATTGACGTTTCGTGTTAGTGCGTTTATTTCCCTATCAATTTTAAGCAAAAGAGGTATCCTTGGTCGAAATCTCTCAGAACAACCGTTTCCGAGATATTGCCTGGTGAGGGTAAAATCAAATTATATTAAAGGTTCAATAAAATTGGGAATTTTTATTGTTTTTTCTTTTGTAATATTCTGTTTTCTGCCTGTATCGTTTCTAAGAGTCTTAGATTTCAACAAGTTTGACAGAAAACCCCTAAGAATAGTTGTCACACTAAGCAGTCATAGCCTACTATGTCTTTTTCTACGTATTTTGATAATGACAATAGGTACTACTGTTTTGTCACCACTGATTTTCTCTAAAACGGTTAGTTGTAGACAAAAAAATGTAAAGAGCTAAAATTCAAGAATTGCATTACTGATTAGATGGTGAAAATAAATTTTAAAATATTTCATCGTAAATAGTTAATAAAAATTGAAAATATGATGTGCATTTAACTCTCCATCAGCCAATATCTCGAAAATGGTTGGTTGAGATATTTAGACCAATAATATCTTTGTTGCTTAAAATTGATAGGGAAATAAATGCATTAATACGAAACGTCAATATACAGGGTAGAAAAAAATTTAGAGCCAATTTAATTCAAGCGTACTCTTATAGGTGGCGCCCTCTATAAGCAGCGTTAAAACCAATAACATATTTAAATGTAGCATTCTAAAAAAACTCCCGTACTGTAACTTGTATGCCAACATTAAAATCTATTAAAATTATCCCCAAAAAATCGAAAAAATAAAAAACTTTAACATCCTGTATATCGAAAACTAAGCATTTGTGGACTCACGTTAATAGGACAAAAAAAAGTTTCATTTTGTCCTCAAAAATAGGTCCCTAAATTCTTTGTACTGAATTTTGAATCACCCTATATAGACTTACTACCTAGTTCCATATTTTTTACGGGAAGAACAAATACAGGCTGTTATATTATTGGTTGCATAATGTTATGGGAGAACCGTTTTTCCTTAGTAGCAGAGATGTAAGGGACAATTGGTATCTACTTTTTTATATTGAACAAAAAAGAAAATAGCTCTGTGGCATTTTTAATAAATGGTTTATTTTTCTAAATGGGCTTCCTAACAGACAGAAAGAATAAAAAGGATCATAGACTGGTTTCAAATTTTACCGATATATTGTATTAGTAAGAAAAAAATTAGTAGTCACATTTAAAGCTTATTGGAGTTTGGCAGCTAATGAAGAAAAGATGCATACTCAAGGAAATAATAGATTTTAGAATTAATGTTATTATCAAGATTGTATTTTTTTTAAATACTATAACATTTATAACTTACAAATGTTTATAGCAAATTTTCTTGGAAATGGTGCAGATTATCGAGATCGATCAAGAGTATGTTTTTAATACTCTTTAATATTCCCTTTAATTATGATTCCTTTGACCAAAAATAACAAGGCCAATTTTTTGAGTTAAAAACTACTATTCCATGAGATTATTGCGAACGATAATCTAATCAGCTGTACCAAGTGTGATTTGAATATGATTAGTCATTTTAGAGTTACTTAAAAAAATACTCTAACGGTACGTAGGTATTTATCACCATCCATTTTTTTTTATTAAACGTCTTTGAACACATGCTCATAAGAAGCTTTTCGCTTATAACGATTTAAAATTTTCTGTATCCCTGGAACAGAATACCTTTATTTAGAAACACCCTCTATAGTGTGTCCATTCCTCCGTACCTCTAGAGCAAGGGCAGGCAACTGGCGGACCGCGGTCCAGATCCGGACCGCGAAAGGTAAAATAATGGACTCCAAAACATTTTTTGAAAGTATAAATTACTCTATTAAATTATTTAAAAAATAGTTTTCTACTGATAATAATACGTTTGAGTGCACCTTATCATTTCTACTACAATTGCGTAATTGATTTGAGTTCTTAATGATTAGTAGGTAGATTAAATTTGTGAGTGCAAAGTAAAATAAAAAATTAGTAAGGAATGTGTTATTTTTGTGGATTTCGTTAAAAATTTTCAAAAGTATCCGGACCCCACCTAAAATTACTTGCCGACCCCTGCTCTAGAGTCTAAAGATATTCCGTATTAATTTGTTAAATTCACTTTCTGATTGAAGCTTGAACTGCGTACACTGCGAACAAGGAATAATTATTTATTAAAATAAATAAGTAGCAATTACTTCCTGTGTAGCATTTTCATTAATATCTCAGATCTTGATTAAGAAAGTTATTCAAATACTAAACTTCTGAAAGCTATAAAACTTCGTTGGGATATGTTATAGCTAAAATATAACGTTGTAGCCCAGTGTAGCAAAGTCTCAAAAGAGACATACAAGATGTAAATACTTTAAAATATTAGAATTGTGCTTCTAGAAAAGGAGTGTCTTATTTTTAATGGACTGCTCTGTATAATTTGAGTCAATGAGAATTTTTTAAATTTTTAGAATTAATATGAAGCATAATATTATTAAAGTAACTTATAAGAGCTAATAACAAATAAAAAAAATGTAAAAGTCGAATATGACTTAACACTTTATAGATAAGATTATTTTTACTCAAAAATTGACTAACCGATTTTGTTTATTTTACAGAGAAAAGGAATACCAATCCCAGATGCCAATCATTCGATATATACCGGATATCACGAGGTAATGTATAACGCTTTCTGTGTATGTATATACATATAGATGTTAGTTGTGTGTCTGTGTTGGGATTAACTTGTACATAATTTTGATTTATAAACTGATAGATATATGTGGTGCTTGATGCTGCATTTCATATTCCGTGTTATGTAGTAAAAAATATCTTTAAATTGCGAATAAATAAATACACTATTAAAATGAATCGATTAAATATGTGGTATCCTCTTAAATATTCGTGCGCTCACCTTATCCATATTTTCTTAAAATCTTAGACGACCAACATTACATTTTAAAAACTTTTCTAACTAAAGCAGCTGAATAAGCAAATAATATCTACTTATAAATATTAAACTTTTTCAAACGCCATATTCAACTTCTATTGTAACGTAATAAATAACAATAGTAAATTTGTCTATAAAAATTACTATAAAAATTTAGAAATAGATTAATAAAGTATAATAATGACGAAATAAAGTTTTTAATGTATTTATAACATACGCTGCGCCGCGCCGTATCGATCATTATTTACTTACTTAGGCAACCAACAATACACGACTGCTTTGTCGGATAATATAATATTTATGAAGTCAGGCTTTAGTAACTGGACACGTGTTGTGCACTTGACTAATAATTTATGTTGAAATATTTAGTAATACTATTTACTAATACAATTCTCTGCAAATATGTCAGTAAAAATGAATGTGTTCTATTTATTGATCACTGGAAGTGAGTTCAATTATGCTTCTTTCCGATAGAGCGCAGCACTTATATCTCGTCTATAATAAGTCGTTAAATAATTGTGACTAAGTATAGGGTGGCAAAGCGAAACTTGTCTTCAGTAGGGTCTTAACTGATCCACTGTAGCGAATGATGAACAAGGGATATGATCTATTGATTAAATTCCGCTTGCCGACTGACGATCGCAACCGTCTTTCGGTAAATTCCTGACGCTACCTGAAGACGAAAACATTTAAAAGTTAATAAGAATGATCTTCTGATTTACTGCAAAATAATTTTTATTTAGATTAACTCTGATTTATCTGTGACAGTATTCAAATTCATGTTCAGTATATTTATAGTTTTCTTTTCAAATTTTACCTTTGATTTTCAGTTGATGTTGATAAGTCGATATACCTCGAGTGCTTTGTCAGCTTTGAATAATTTTGAATTGAACCAGAATGCTATACAGGGTCTTTGTAAATGAGTGCGAAATATTTTAGGAGGTGGTTCCCGTTCCCGAAGTTATTTTGATAAAAAAAGTTCATATAAATAAACGTAGGTCAAAATATGCAATATGCTTCATTTTCGAGATAGAGAGTGTTTAAATTTTAATTTTTTATTTATTTTTATTAATAATTATAAAAATTTTTTAAAGATATTGACTCGAAAGTTGATGGTTGTATTTTATTTAGAAATATTGACAGCAACCTACTAGATAATGTATCAATATAGAAATTAAAAATATACAACTTGAAGTAAAATATGTTTTATTTTTTTCATCAAAAAACGGTGCATTATACGAAAAAAAAATGTAGAGACCAATTTCATTCAGAATTGTTGGCGAATTTCTAGAAAAATATCAAAACTGAAAAAATTCAATGGCGTACGATTTTTTTTTATTAAAAAATGGTTGTGGTATTCTCGCACAAACGCCACTGGTGCAAGTAAAAATATATATTCGAATCACCGCAAAAAATGCACATTTATTCCTCCAAACCGTTTTTCAAATTTCGAGTCAATATCTTTAAAACTCTGAAATAATTAGCAAAAATAAACAAAAAATTTAAATTTAAACACTGTATTTCAGAAACAAAGCATATTTCGACCTACCTTTATATGAACTTTTTTATTCACAAAATAACTTCGGCGACCACCCTCTAAAATATTTCGCACTTATTTACAAACACCCTGTATATTTACATCGCCCACAATCGCTACTCACTAGTTTTCAAGAACCAGGGTGTTGAATTAAATAAAATAGTACCTAGTACCCAAATAGGGCCTTTTCTAAAATAGTCAGTAGAAACATATATCTGTAGCTGAAATATTCGTAGTCACTTTCACTAAAAACCTCAGAAATTCCAGAGACAGTTTTAAGGTTTTTAGAGAAAGTGACTCCCGATATCTCCAGTCTCCACGACTGACCACATATTTAAATCCAAGTTCAGTAGCATTTTACTTTTAATTGGATGAATCGTTGGACTAAGTTTAGTCAATTTGTCAAAACTCTTCAGAAATATTGTAGAAAAGGCGACATTTATTTAAATATCAACATCCTGCATCCCAAAAACCATCGACTTGTGAACCTTATTGGCTTCAGAACACTCAATGAGTCACCCTTTGAAGTTAAATAACACCTTACATAAACGATAAATACAAAATTATTAAAAATCAGAGTAGTACTATGGAAAAACATGAATACTTTTAATTGTGAAGTACATTGAATTTGTTACATATTTACATTTATCTTCCTTTTTACGTAAGTTGTGCAAATTCTGACATATAGGTGTTCGCAATAAGAAAAGAAAAAAAAAGAAATTCTTGGTTATAATTAATTAATGTAAATAATTTAAGAATTAATCGAGAGAAAGAACCCCGCACAAAACATATGGAAATTGAACACCGGTCAATTTTTATGAAACTTCGTATTTTGATAGTCCTCGTCATGCCGATCAAAAGTCTCAATGGGCACGAAGCCCTACAACCCCTTACAACCCCCCAAAACCACCCCAAAATATCAGGGTAATGCACTTGACAGATTACAAGTAAATTGGCTTACGTAATATTTCACTACTGTAGTCGAACCTACAGATACCTAAACCATAACTAGGCTTAAGACTATCAATGGACACCGTGCCTTACGACCCCCACCAACTCCCCAAGCCCACCCCAAAGGTCAGGAGGATGCACTTGACAGATTATCGGTCAATAAAACTACTGAAATATTTTACTACTACAGTCGAACTTACAGCCACCCAAACTGTAACTAGGATTAAGATTACTATCTCCAAAAGACTTAACCCCCCATCCCTCTCCCTCCCCGCCAACTACCAAAGCCTGTCATGTGACTTTTCCCTGCTTACTGGTTGTGTTTAATCGTGAATTCCATCTCAAGCCACCTAAACGATCACTACTCTATACTCTCTGACGTCGACCCCCGACACTTGAACCACCCACCCCTAACCCCAATCCCACGATTGGGGTCGGACCAACCCCAGTTCTTATCAAAGCCAGACATGACTTCCCTGCTTACGGCTTATGAAACCGTTCAATCTTGAATTCCATCATACACATCTTATTGTTTAATACCCTTTAACCCACAGGAAGTACCAAAACCTGCCATAAGATTTGTTGCTGTTTGTGGGATGTGAAACCCTGGCTGTAGGTTCGATTGTAGTAGTAAAATATTTCTTTAGTTTTGTTTACCGATAATCTATCAAGTGCATCCCCATGACCTTTGGGGCTGGGTTGTAGGGCTGGGTGCCCGGTCTTAAGCCTATAGTTATGGTATAGGTGTCTGTAGGTTCGACTATATATACAGTAGTGAAATATTACGGTAAGCCAAATAACCTGTAATCTGTCAAGTTCATTACCCTGATATTTGGGGGTAGTTTTGGGGGGTTGTAAGGGATTGTAGGGCTTCGTGCCCATTGAGACTTTGATCAGCATGACGAGGACTATCAAAATGCGAAGTTACATAAAAATTGACCGGTGTTCAATTTCCATATGTTTTGTGCGGGGTTCTTTGTAATTAATTAATTATTATAAGCGAAAACAATTTCTAGATGAAATTTCGTATTTCTGCAAAATGTCTAGAATACGATTACATTCTGGGACAAAAACGGTGTAAGTCCTTATGAATTAAATGTCTCCTCTTACCAGATTTTCAGAAAAATGAAATTTTATCCTTCGCAAAATTTGTTTAGTTTTTCAATTAAAATTGGGTCTTTTAGGACCACGGTTCTGGTGAAGGTCCACCACCAGGGGTGAACGTTTATAATGAGGATGACTATCGTTCACCCAGCGAAGATTCAGGTCTGGGAATGGGTATTTCTGATAGAACTCCAAGGTAACCATCTAAAATCTATCACACAACTACACAACAGCTAGAAGAAATTTTTTATTTTCCATACGAAACAAAATTTAGAAAAAAATCATAATAACAGTAGAGAAACATTAACAAGAACACTGACGAGGATACGTCCTCATGTTTATTAAACATACTTACCGATTTTAGATTATTTGAAAGACAATATATATTTTGAATGAATACGACGTGTAGATTTGAAGAATTGTTTGCAACTGTAATATCAGTATTTGTAAAAGTAACTTATTGTTATAAAAATTGGAAGACAGACGCTTTATTTTTTTCATCTCTTTCACAAGATAAGTTGTTACTAAACAGCGTGTAACTTAAGTTAGTGAGAATAGGTGTTTTCCTGGATAGTTTCAAGAAAAAAGTTCGTGAGATCTTATGTACCACGCGGCTTAGTTTATCTTTGAAAACATTTGATGCAGTCTGATGACACTTATCCAAGGAATCACCTACTGAAATATTTTTAAGTATTTTAGTTACATATTGTATGTATAAGTGATAAATACATCTAGATCATTTTTTATTGAATGGTGTCTTCTGGATTCCTCATATAAACTATACCCTATCTTTTTTAATCTTTTCAAATAAAGCCGAAATTGGGGATATTCTCCACAAATGAATACCTGATATAAAATACTTTATAATAAAATGATCTGAAACTCACAACCTGAATACTCATTTAAAAAAATACTCGTGAATGAATGACAGCAAAGCAGCATTCTGAATGAGAGCGCAAAAATACATAGTTTTACTACTTCCTGTAAGTTTATGTTCGTTAAATTTATTGTTGTTTTGTTTTTATCAATTAATGAACTCCATCTGTTCTACTTTGCCTTCACTTGTTTTACTGATAAGCGTGTGTGAATGAAAGGATAAACGTCATGTAGAACTGATAAAATTGATTGAAAAATTTGATACACTTTCGGTACTAGTTTTATGATGCAGGATTCCAAGGCACTATTCGGACATTTCTATACGTAATCGAACAACATTTAAACATTTAGAATAAAGTTAAGAGCGCCTCAAATGTTTCCTTTAAACATTAATAATGTTTCGCGTTTCTAGAACTCGCCCACCAAGTGCCACAGGAAAAATAGTAACAGGTTATAATGACGAAGATCACCAAACCCAGGTGACTACTAATTGTGTTTTTCATCCTGTTCTCTTCTTTCTCTATCTTCGTAGGCTTGTAGAAATGCAAAATAAGTTTCAGCTGCCATTTTTTTATCCACAGTAGCCGTGCCTGAGACCTATTTTGCTTTAGAGCACTGGCACCAACATATCTCTATCATACTCCCCTTGCACCTCTATATACCTGTCTTGATCTGTTTAGACATTATACGTTTAAATGTTTGTGCTTCTTGTTTAGAGTAGTTTTAGATTTAGGTCTAGTGATATAGAATAACAGAGTTACTTATTCTGGTTGGCGACATGAAATCTGATACACAAAAAATTGAAAATTGTTGAAAAATTTCAACAACACAAGTTAAAACTGAAAGCTGAAATAAATATTTTGGCCTAGCGTTAGGAAACAGTTAAAACTCATAAGATAAATACCTACCTCTTAAAAACGTTGAGGACTGTTATCAACAAATCGCATTCGCGTTAAAAGAAAACTATTTTTTTTTTTCAAAGAGCTGCTATGATTTTTCCAACTTCATTCATGCGAGGGTATTTAAAAATAATAGAAAAATGTCACAATTGACAATGTTTATAACATTCAAATTTTTTATAATCACAGGATACAATAAAATTTAGTACAAAGTTATGAGTAGTATTGGAACAGGTCATTGCCACGAAAACTAACATTGCTTATACAGGCTGTTACAAATTCGCTTCTCACTACAGGGATCTCGGAAACGGTAAGAGGTACGAAGTAGCTTAAATGGGGGCAAAGTTGCGTAATCAGAGGACCAAGATTATGCCTCTAAAAAATCAAGGCTAACATGATTAGTTTTCGAAATATTTGAAAAAAACCGAGATTTTAGGAAATCCGTTTTTGTTTAATTTCAGCCTTGTTTGAGGAGATATTGAAAAAAAATAACAGTTTCTCATGGCCCTCTATCGAATGGAATAATCAATTTTTATATCTAACGTTTCGTTTCTCCAGGACCATCATCAACTTAATAATTTTGTTAAATACGACCCTAGAAATTGTATTACATTTGCAAACCTTCATGACCCCCAATACTGTATTGCCTCAGCCCGAACCAGATTCAGATGTTTTGTCTCGAAAAATTCATCTTCACTGTATTCGTTCCAAATTTATCTAAATTTTTTATTTAGATTTCTTTGTTTATTGAATTATCGCACACTGTAACTGTCGTTAGACCCTGTGAACTCCATCTAGTTATTTAAACTATTACCACCAAACACTTAATAATAAATGTTTTAACTTGTTGGTACCTATATCATAATTTAGTGTTACCCTTGCCCTTTACAGGTACCAAAATTCCACTTGATATCACGCTCCTAGAAAGAGTTACTACCGTACACCCTTGCATCTGTCAAATTTTTTCTTTAAATATTAATATCTCAAATTCTATAACTCTTAGGTACAGGGCATATTTAATAAAGCGATCCTCAAATTTCACGTAGAATCCGAAAATGGAATAATATAGTTATAGGATGTCCCATTTAAAATAACGAAGTTGGTGTCGAATTCCGGTATAACCGGAAGTGGTGGATAGTTCTAGATATTTTAGTTGTGTTCGCACCAGTTCGCAGTTCCCGGTGGCACACTCTGTATAGTATAACAGTAACGTTATCCACAAATTCTTTGGATGAGCTTTGCCATTTTTCAAGATTAATTAATTCAATTAAAAAAAATGTACCTATGCTTCTTATTTATATGTATTATAATTATTCCTTTTATTTTTTTTCACTCGTAAAATTTTGATTTATGAGATATTCTTTTACACGTGATATTGATCCATCGTTTTGTTTAATTTCCCAAGATCTACAAAGCCTTACAAAAATGTTCTTGTGTGAAACCGACTCGGATATGTTCTTGCATAAGTCTACAACCAAATTAACGTTAATATTCGGATTTAAAATATTTATTTTCCCTTAGCATAAAATATGAGCTTCCAATTTGGCATTTATAAAAATGAATTGAGGAGAGTTAAAACCGAACATTTTCCAGCATATTTTTTCACTCGTTTTTATTAAAATATTCGCAGTGTGCATTCGTGGAGGTGGTTGACATATTAAACACATCATTTTTGATACTAATTTCCTGTTGTTTTGTTTTCTGTTCTCAATCATTCGATATCGATTTTCAGAAGTTCAGATATTTCGAAATATACCAAGTTTTCTTTACGAATACCCAAGCCTTAAGCATAAACAAACAAAAATGTTCATATCATGTAACCAAAAAGTAGCAATATCTTGTAAATTGAGCCCCTTTTCTCAATTCGTTTTTTTAAAATTAATATCGTGAAAAGAATTTCCCGGCATTGGATAAAAATTGTGTGCAAAACTTAGTGGAATATCTTACAATCTTATTTTTTTTTTAAATTTTAACTTTGACACTCTTGAAACAGAGTCGGTTAAATGAAGAAAGGCGTAAGGAAAGTTCCAAACTATCTATAACTAGAAATATTCTTTAACTCTATATCCAATAATTGAATTGTATACCTTAAAATACTTTTGTTGTTATTTTCTGAAATACTTTCACATCATGAAATTCCGTATATTGGTAGCAAATTTGTCTTTTGATTAAATTTCACTTTTCATATAACAAATATATCCAAGTAATAATGTTATATTAAATTATTGTAATCAATAACATCCCTTTGTAAAATTTCGACACAATTAATGTTAATTTCTATGAACTCAAACGTTAACTAAAAAATCGGAAAAATATTACAACCCTCTGAAATAATAGTCTTGAGAGGTTCATATAAAATTTTCATTATTAACGTATGTGGCTGCAAAGACTAAACTTTACCAACTAATAAAACTTCTTAATATAAGAAAAAAGTTCCCCTAAAAAATGAGTTGAAAATGCTTAGTTTCTGAGATACACAGCTCTCAACTTTTCAAAATGGCTTTTAGAATACACCTACTTAAGACGCCTAAAGATAAACAATAAAAATGTACATACAACTTTTACAAAGTTTTATAAAGTTCATTTGATTTAACTATTTATGGGCAAAAATGTGTCACTACACAAAGCTGTTAACCATGGGCAGAGATACTAGGAGATATCGTCTCCAAGAACCCTAAAATTTCGATGCCAGTGAATGTTTTAGGAATTGGATAAATGCGTTCAATCTTGGTTAGCGTGACTAAGAAAACAGATGTGACTTCTATTTTATTAAACGAAAGACGAGCCATTTATGACTAATAGCTCTTTTTTTAATTATAATTAAAATAAGCGCTCCATGTAGTTGAATACGTTGAAAATGACTCCAAAACAGATCGTTTCACAATAAAAATTCGTTGCAATTATTTATTAAACATTAAATTTTAATTGTAATTGAGAAAATTTAAAAAAACATTATTGTAGGAATTTTAAATTTTGTGGGGAATAACGCTTCAAAATATGTAAAATTGTAATGCCAATGATTTTCTTTTAGCTACTGACGGATGCACTGTAATTAAATTAAGATGTAGTAATAGTTGTTTCCGATTTATTCAACTATATAATTACTGAAAATTAAACCGTAATTAAATGCATTTATATAATTCACAAAATATTTAGTAGAATAGAAATCCTGGAGTCCTTAGTGATGACTTCTTAGCATCGTTAATGCTTGACAAAGTTGCCCTGTCGTTACCCCAAACTTCATCAATCTAAATTAAGCATTTTATCACGTATTTATATAAATGTGATAATGTGTTATTTTTTTTAAGTATCAACAAAGCATGGATATTTCTTCGTATTTTCTGGTGCTCTACTCCAGATAAAGTTTGTCGTGTGCGATTATCGATCAGATCCTACATATGCATATGGATATTCTAGAATCTAAAACTGAGACTGAAAAATATACTCACAGTTTTTTAGTAAAAGTATCCCTACAAACCGTTGACGATTCGTCAAATTCCCAAAACACCCGGATATAAGTATATTTATATTTCCCAGGGAACGAAACTTCTCGAGTAAATTTCAATTTGAGTTCATATTTTTTATGGTGCTTCTAGTTCATGTAATGCAGTAAACTTCGGTACTACTCGAACCTTACATTACTGCTATAGCCATTTTATTGCAGGAATACGTGAGTGGAGACGAGGAGAATCCTGCAGAGACGAGGAGCAGGCGGCACTCCAGTCCTGGGGAATCGAGGTCTGGGAGCACAACGGCTTTGCACCAACAGGATTACCCGGATTCGGTAAGTGTACAGGCTTCAGTTTTATTTATTTACCAAGCAACTCCGCGAAAGTCCCCCGTTTGAGTATTTCACGATTTTAGATCTGGCTTCCGCACGGTTTTTGTACATACAATAACTGGGGTTGGACCAGACAGGACAATTGAAATAAATGTGAAATATATATTGTTCGCAATCCCTTATTATTTATTTGTAGAGTAATATTGCATCATAAAAAATATTGAGCAAATTTTCACTCAAAATCGACACCACTTTTTGTTGAAGTAATGTTCTCCATTTGTTAGCTAAATAAATTTTATATTGGTAAATTTTGAGTCATATTCGTTGATTACAACTAAGTAAACGAAATCGTTGCAGATTTTCTCTTTCTCGTATATTTTAGTTTTTCTAACTAAAACTTGTGTTGATAGGTTCATTTTTTTGTTAAAATATTAAGTTCACTAAAAAATTCATACCAAAAATGCCAAAATAATTTCACTCATAAATAACTGAATTTACACTATGTTACTTTTACTATGTGTAAGTAGTTTAAATCCATATTTTTGGGACTCCACACCTGTAGCGTCAGCCGCCACCTTAAATTTAAGGGTGAATTCGTTTGTATTAAATACCTCACTTATTTTAAATTTTTAACAAAATATGGTTGTAATCAAACTTATTGGATATTTAATTTTCTACAACTTTGGTATTTAATATTTTTCGTCAACGATCGGTATGACAAACATGAAAAATGGGAGTGAAACTAAATTATTGCATTATCTTGTTTATTTGTTTAACTTTAGTGCATAGTGCATTTAGATCATAAATAAAATTGTGGGAAACAAAATTTTCTACAACCTTTTTCCTCCTAGAATCAATATTCTAAGATCTACGATCTACGTGACGAATTAATTATTTCGCGAACATTCGGAAATTGGGTGGTTTTCTATATCTGTGATTCGAATTTGATTTTTTCCACAGTACAACTCGTCTCTGCACCACAACAAGGGTCGCGTTTTACTCGCGATTTTTTAATAATAATCAACGCATTTAGCTTTCGAGATTTTTTTCGGTTCTTATTTTTCTTGTAAATTCGTGAAATTGAAACTGTGTTTTTTTTTGCCTTGACAGTCTTGCCAAATTCACATAATTGTTTCAATTTCGTAAATTTCAATATTTCTCAGCGGTTTTATGTTAATGTTGGAGGTTCGTCTGTATTATTTTCCTGACCATAGATAAGCTTGATTATATCCAAAAATCAGGGTTAAAAGGAACTATAACATTCAAGCAAGGTTCATTTTAGATGAAAAAACCGCGGAATGCTATTAAATTAGAGGGTGGAAATTGGAGGTAGGGGTGAAAATGCACCCCTTTCAATTTTTTAATTGTAGCTCGAAAACGAAGCATTATATTCGCTATAGTTTCACTATAGTTCATAGGAAAAATTATTTAGGGAATAGGATTTCCCATCAAAATGGCTTATTTATTTTATGAAAAAGATCGTTAATAAACAATTTGAAAAAAAAGCAAAAAATTCAATTTTTAAATTTTTCTTTACTTTTTTGCCTCAAGTTTTTTTTTTTTTTGAGGAAAGATAGGTAGAGCCGTTGCTTCATAAAAAAAGTAGATAAAATTGCCTTCAAAAAAAGAGATTGTACAATATTTTTGGATGAAAATATATGGCCGCTCAAACTTAACCATTTTTTCGATTTTCGTCGTGTTCACCCATATACGTTTTAATTCTCATTTTTTACAAAAAAGGAAGGCACTAAGACATTCAAGGATTTTTATCACATGACTTGTTCGAAGGGTTATTAAAAATGAAAAAACCGCGGGATGCTATTAAATTAGAGAGTTCAAATTAAGGATAGGGTTGAAAATGCACTTTTGCTGTTTTTTAAATATAGTACGAAAACGAAGCAAAATTTCGGTATAGTTCATAGGAAAAATTTTGCAGAGAATTGAATTTTCCATCGAAATGGATTATTTAAGAAAAATTTTATGCAAAAAATCGTTAATAAACAATTTTAAAAATGCAAAAAATCTGACTTTTTGATTTTTTTACTTTTTTGACTCATATTTTTTTTAGTAGAAGTAGGCAAAGAAAATTGCTGTATAAAAAAACTAGATGAGATTCTATTCAAAATGATGCTTTTTTAGAAGTTTTTGGACTAATATTGACCGAGTTATAACCGGTCAAACTTAAATATTTTTTAGATTTTCGTCGTTTTTAACATAATTATCATAATTCTTATTATTATTACAATGAATTGGTTTTTTACTTAATAAAAAATTATTTCAAAAGTTTTATTTGTTAATAATAAATAAAGTTTTTCACAACTGTATTTGAGACTAAGTATGAGAGATTTTTCAAATGAAATTACAGTTTATCATACTATATTTCTTTTTTACTATCTCAAATAAGGAGATTTATAATAACATATATACATATATAAATGATTTAATTTAAAAGCTACTTATTAATCATTATACTCAAATATTGTTTAGAATTTAAAAGCATTTAGATTTGTAAAATGAAATAATTTTAAATGTATTTCATTTCTGTTTCGTTACAGGTCTGCAAAGTCGACTTTTGCCGTTACTTTTTTGTAAAAATAATAATTAATAAGAATTATAATCATTATTACGTTAAAAACGACGAAAATCAAAAAAAATATTTAATTTTGACTGGTTATAACTCAGTCAATATTAGTACAAAAACAAAAAAGTAAAAAAAATAATTTTTTGTTTTTTTCTTTTAAATTTTTAAAATCAGCCATTTCGATGGGAATTTCAATTCTCTACAGAATTTTCCCAATGAACTATATCGAAATTTTGCTTCATTTTCGTGCTATATTTAAAAAACTGGAAAAGTGCATTTTCACCCTTATCTTCAATTTCAACCCTCTAATTTAATACGCGGTTTCTTCATTTTTAATGACCCTTCGAACAAGTCATACCATGAAAATCCTTGAACGTCTTATTTCCTTCCTTTTTTGCAAAAAATGAGAATTAAAACGTCGGTATTAGGGTAAACGCGACGAACATCGAAAAAATGGCTAAGTTTGAGCGGCCATATATCAGTTTTCATCCAAAAATACTTTACAATCTCTTTTTTTGAAGGAAATTTTCTCAACTTTTTTTTTTGAAGCAATGCCTATCTTTACTCAAAAAAAAACTAGAGGCAAAAAAATTTAAAAAAAAAATAAAAAAATTGAATTTGTTGCTTTTTTCAAATTGTTTATTAACAATTTTTTGCATAAAATTTTGCTTTCCAAGATATTCCTAGCAACTAACGAATTAAAGTAAGGACCAATGTTGTAAAGAAATTTATTTGTCTATAACCGTTTATGCGCTACATTTAAAATTTAATTTCATTTCCTTTTTTCTGATTTAAGTTGAAACATGTCAATTGTGGACGAATGGCCAACGTTGTAGAGAATAAAATTTTCGACAAATTTGATTATAACCATTTTTAGTCAAAGTTGAAGATAAGCGAGGTTTTTAATAAAATAAATTCATTTTTAATTTCAAGATGGCGGTCGTCGCTCCGATACGTATGGAATCTGGAAAATCTGGATTTATACTATCAATGATCTTAAAAGATTAGAAAAAGTAAATTTTTGTATCCAATTAATACAATTTCAAATATTCACATAAAATTCTAGCCTGCTGTCTTTTTTCCATTCTATCTTGAAAAAGGAAAAAAAAGTAAAACCGAATTCTTAGAAAATTTACATGCAATCCCAAAGAAATATATAAAAAAACAATTGACTGTTGTATTTCAGAGGCATAAATCAAAGTTTTATTCTTTTAAATGGAATATCCTGTTGTTGCTTTTTTAAATAAAGTAAATATTGCCATGGAACCAGAGCATATTTATGCTTTTCCTCTCTAAAATTTACTAAACAGATACTTAGCAAACATTTTATTAAGAAAATAAAATGCCGCAGCATAAAACGTGTTTTATAAAAATAACATCATGTTCCCAAGTATTTTTTTTAAATATGTTTCTCTTATGAAGGGATTATGTTATAATTTGGAAGAAATCCAAATGTGATCTCTATGTAGTTCTTTCTACGGATAATTCTGAAAGATAAAGTAAACAAAGTAATAGTTTATACGACCTCAGGGAGAAAAAATTGAACGAATTTAATACCACCAATGGGGTGAATCTTTCTGGGAATATATACCCTTTGTCTAGAACATAATGAAAGTATTATAAAACAATTTGTATAATAAGAACGTTACTAATATAGAATACAAAGATTTATTTGATAGAATTAATAGCAGAAAATAACTAGCAAATAGTGGCAATTTTGATGATGCGTAAAATCAGCAAATAAACCAAAATGTCGTGCAAACTATCAAAGCAAATATATGACATGTATATATTAATATATTCAGACAACGAAGAGCAATACAAAATTTGATAAATATAAGATGTGTTTCATTCAATAATTGTTGTTTTTCACAAAACAGTTTCCAAGAATTTTGATCTTTGCCATTTTCTCTAGATAGAAAGGCAGAAAAGATAAGGGAGGTAGATTGGTATGTGATGACATAGCGATTGGGCTATTAGTAAAATTATTCGTACATAAAGTCACTTTTCCAGATTATGGTGAATCATGACAAGAAACATAAATATCAGTAATAAGTTGTTTTTTTTTATTTTCAATAAACTTGGTACGCGTAGTAAAGGATGACTTATCTTAGTCACAGTTCTAACGTCATGATTTTACAATTCGTGATTTTCAAGGTAAAGGCTTGTTGAGAAAATCTTAATAAGCTGATTGATGAATCAATGTGATATTTAAATTTTATCTGTTCTTTTTACTAATTTAGTCAATAATTGCACCAGCGTTTCCTTAGAAACTAAAAGGCATATTTTAAATCAGTACTAGTTATAGACAGAGGACAGTAAAGGGTGACTTGGTAATATTTCATTACCAAGTAATGAAGGTAATATTTCATTACCTTCATACTTGTTGATGGTGATGTGAACAGAAATTTTCGATCACGCGAACAAAAAAAACAGAATTCTTTTTAAAAGTAAAAGATGTAACTGAATGCCACATCTAGTGGTCACTAACTACATAGAAGATACAAAGCGGCCAAAATTACAAAGAACGACCTGTATTAAGGTACTATGAAAGCGCCAATGTCGTCTCTATGCGGGCGAAAGACTTAAATTAAAGTTGCAACAGCAATATCATAGAGCTAAAATCATTCGTCGTTCGTTTAAGTTTTTTGTTTTTTTCCACTCTTTCTGCAAAATTAACGGTTTGTTGGTGTATTTGTTATTTCCTGATAAGTTAATAGCCTATAACTTTCTTAATGTAAGGGTTTGACCTTAAAAAAAACGCCTAACACTTAAGACTGTCTTGTTAAAAAACGATACAGTTTTAAAGATTTCTTGATCAAACTTATTTTTTGTTCTGTTACCTGTTTTGTTTCAAAGGCATGTTCATTTTTTACGCATATTGTTAATTTTTACAAAGAATGGTAAAATATCAAATAAAAAACAGTAAAAACTAAACTAAAATTAAATTAATTCACAAAGATACAAAATAAAGGTTTCTTTCATTACATACTTTATTATTAAAAAATCCATCAGATTCTTGTATTAAAAATGTTATACAGAGTTATTCTTCTCAAGTAACAAGTAACTAAAATTACAAATATCTAAAAAACGTCGATTTTACGATGAACCCTTTGTATTAATAACCAATTATTTAAAGATATATTTCTAATTTACTGGCGATACATGTGGAAAAATGGTTGACAACAACTGTCATAATTAAACAACGATAATTGAATTAGGAACATCACGGTGCACTACTACATTCTGAACAGAGTTGTATGCACATTTTATTTCTTACTTCTATACTTATTAGGTAAGTTATGCAATTTCAGTTTAGGATGTTGTAGAAGAACAATTATCTCTTGTATAATATTTGCAAAAGGAAATTCTTCATAGTTAATTTAGGCTCATTCGAAATTTTTTGCCCATATTATTTCTTTTTCACATGTATTTCAGATATCGTCAGCTGATTTCAGGTTAATGAAATACATTGCAAAAACTGTAATTTAAATTTCCTATTAGTGACATGTATTTCCGAATATGTTATTTGTTTTTGCAGAAACTATCAAATGTATTTAAAATTTCGTTAAAAACGTTTAAAAAATGATGCAATCAATAATTAAAATAATTTAATTATTCTGTCTGCGCTTTTGATTTTCAAATTTAAAACTAAAATAGCAAATAGATACTGATCAAAAAACTCAACGGACAGTTAATGTGATTTGAAATGCTTTTGATGTTTACAAGAGAAAATTAATTAGCAAAACTTTCACAGAAAACGCAATTTCCTGCGGGAATTGTTAATGTGCACTAATGGAAAACAGTAGCGATTTTTACGAACCCAAAATTCGTTCGACTAACCACTATAATAATTATTCAACAATTTTTTAAAGACCGTTTCTTCACTTGGATTAATCCTCAAATCCTAATTAGGTGTCGAAAGAATTCGAAGTAATTAACCACATTTTCAGAACAAAATTTCTCTTATGCAACCGCAGGCATATCTAATGACTTCACGCTCTCTTTCTCCGTATAATCCACTTCTTCTGATGATAACAAATGGATTTTTCACGAAGCACAAAATGAACAGGCTTGGAGATGAATTAATATTGTCTCTTTCTGTGTTCTATTGTTGCGCAAAACCATTGTCCTCTTAGGAGAAAGAATGGAAAGGCTAATAAAAATATATACTCAGTAAATTAAAATATCTCTTTATAGAATATACTTCTATAATGTGAAATGTTGACTTAATGCTACAAAGTACATAAAATATAAGTCGTTTACATTAAGCTTACTACAATTGTACGATATTAAAAAATAGTTGTTAGAGTATAACAGCTGCCTTAAAGGAGATATACTTTCGCTTAAGTTCTAAATTAACTAATATAATGGTATATCACAGCTATGTACATAATATCTAAACAACAAAGGTACTATACTAATGAATTGAATTCAGGAAAATGCACTTATAATTGCGATCAAAGAATGGTATAGAAATAATTACATAGTAAATACTGTTTTCGATATATGTAAGTCTTTAAGTTTACCTAATTTAAACCTTTTTTAAGAATAATTAATGAGAAAGTATTACAAAGTTAATACTTCTCGTGAGAATTTTTTGCCGTACAGATCATTATTATAATATAACATTTGTTTTTTCCAACTTAACAAAACGAGCTCCACGGCCTACTTATTTGGAAGTCACCTAAAACACTCCTTAGTGATTCTAGACTAAGTGGCTTTCAACAATTTTATCAATTCACTATTTTAAAATGTGAAATAGCTTCTAGTTGACTACTTATGTAGATACTAGAATATATTCAAATAAACGGTAAAGAAACTAGACCACGAAAAAATCCATTCTCACAGTATGAAATGGTTAAAAAAGGTACTAACTTACATTAAGAAATTACCCTTTTACTTCTAAAAGTTGTCGTTGGAACTACAGAAACAGTAACCAACAAATTTTCCTCCTGCTTTATCAAAGTCGCTTTATCAAATTTCGCTTTTATTTTTTCGTTGTTTTCAATTGTCTGAATTTTATTGAAAACGCCTTAACGGATAAAACATGACGCATCCCTTATTTCAGTATTTCGAAATATTCCTTCAGTCACCTGAAACCGAAAGTATCCTATGTGGAAATGTTACACTGAAATCCAGGCCATATTTCCTACCCTTACACTTGGCAAGGCGAGCTGTTGGCAATGTAAACAAAGGATCTCGAAATTCAGGCGGATTATTTGGCCCTAATGCCTTAAACTCCAGTTCGGAACACCTGATATCGTGACGCTATTTCGAGCGCAAACACTCCCACACATCAACAGAGAGTAAACACAAACCAATCTGGGGCATTAGCTATTCAAACTTAACCCAGAACAGTGTCGATTGTGCTGTCAAGATTAATCAATACCAGTTGTTCTGTTTGGTGTCCATAATGTAACGATATATTATATTGATAAATGGTAACGCGATCATACGTACATATACTATGTATATTCATATTTAATGTAACAAAATTGTTTATCGAGCACAGAATGATAAAATATAAAATAATTTCTCATACGAGGTAGACAGCCAATTGGTTTGGGTCCATCAAAAATGAAAATGGATATTTTCACTATCTGCTTTATGTTCCTTTAACACAACATTTAAAATACATATTGCAATACATAACAATTAATTTTCTTCATTATAGACTCACTCCTCCTCTTCTCCTTACACTAACTCCATCTATTAACATCATAATTAACATATTAAAATGGCGCTAAATTTAAATAACAATTTATAACACTTATTTTATAGACAAATTTGCGTGAGCGAATTGAAGATACCATCAAATTAGGCTACTTTGTGATTTTTGTTATTACTTTGTGACGGTGAGTAGCAGAATGACACATAAATAAGCATATTTATTGTTCAATGTAAAATCCTTCATTCTTTACAGGAACCTATAAATTTCGGAAATATTAATTTTTATTTTCGTGAAAAATTTGTAACTCAATCATTTTATTATTCAACTCACTTGTACTTAAATACATTTGATAGCTATTGAATTAGTAAAAAATGTCCACATTCATAGGATATCCCTCATTATTAATTAATAGCATATAATCCAAACCATATGGTCTTGGGACATATGGTAGGATATCTGGAGGATATCCTAATTCGTAACATAAGAGATTCCTCGAATGTCCTATGTCTATATCCTGTCTTGATATCTTAATGACATCTTTGGAACAGGTTTGTGCTATGTGGGTTGCAATCCGATTATGATTATTTTTTTAATTTTGCGGAAGTATTAATGTTTCCATTTGAAATATACATATAAAACTAATTTCTGTTTACAACAATATACACTTTCATTTTACAAATCTCATTATACAGAGTGGTTCCTAAGCTGAATCATATTTTTTAACAGGGTGGGGTATTGTAAAATTACTTACAACATTTTTTTTAATTCTATTTTTAACTCCAAAATACGGCAACTACAGCCTTCCACAGTCATACAAAAATAAGTTAAGCCTTGCAAATAATTTATGCAAGTAAGTGGATCGCCTGCATATTAAAAATAAACAGTTCAGGAACCTAATGTTTATAGCTTTTTTAGAATTCTTATTTTCTTATGTTGCATAAAGCTACATTTAATCGAATTTTTTGTAATACTTATATTTGGTTAGTTGATAATACCCATTCTTAGAGACAAACAAATTTTCAGGACAGGTTTTTCAATAAATGTCTTGACAAGCTATCGTTAACAGTAATTTTGTTGGGCTTTTTTCTTGGTCTTTTAGAAGATGTGCTTCTGGACGCCAGAAAGAACATGTGGTTATTAGAAGATGGGGCGTCAGTCTATTGTAGGTGCGACAGTTTTTAGACACTACTTTCCGTAATAAGTACCGTGGAGGTTGTTGCATGGTCAGCTAGGTCACCAGATCTTAGCCGTTTTGTAAATCAGGCTGGCCGGCTGGCGACCATTTTGAACTTTTTCTGTAAATTCAAGGAAGAATCGTAATAAATTTAGTTTTCAAAATTAATATGCCAAGTAAACTTTTACCATTAAATTTTTTGAAATATGGTATTTGAAAAAAAAATAATTTATTTTAACGAGCTATACGTTATGAAAAAAAAATATGACTCAACATAGAAATCTACCTGTATTTTTAAAGAACAATCCAACTTTTTTATTTTGGTCTTATGACTTATAAATCAACATTAAAATTTATAAAAAAGTCAATGGTTCAAGCTTCCCATTTATAAAGATTTTGGATATACATGGTGTTACTAAATAAGTGTCGCAACGGAAAACCGTAAATTCCTCTTGAAAAGATAAACATTATTTTCCTCTTCCATTTTTCTCCCCGGGCTTTCGTTTTCGAGATACACGGTGTCAAAACTTTAATTTTTTTTAAATTTTTTGCCAATATCTTTTTGTACACGCATTACTACTATTAATAGCTACTTTTTTTTTTGCACCCTTCTCGAATTCATTGAACGTGCCAGTGGTGGAGGTTTTAAGGTATCGTAACGGTTTCCCCCCCTAACTTTTACGCCACTGGAAAAATTAACATATGACAGCAAATTCTGAAGTGCCAATGAATTTTATACAAAAAGAGTTCTCTTGGTTCATTGCTCTAAAGTCAACCGTTTTCAGGAAAAATAACTTTTTATGAACAAAAACAAACATTTTGCTAACGTTTCGAAAATCTTTTGTAATTTAAAGAATGGGTAGTAGGTACTAATTAAAAATTTTAACGAAATTTAACAGCATTTGCAATAAGTAGCTATTAATAGTGGTAATGTGTGTACAAAAGCTCAGTCCTGTAGTTCAAACGGTTCCTAAGATATTGGAAAAAATCTGAAAAAAAGTTTTGACACTGTGTATCTCGAAAACAAAAGCCTGGAGAGAAGAGGAAAAAATGTTTCTCTTTTCAAGAGGAATTTACAGTTTTCCATTGCGACACTTATTTAGTAACACCCTGTATATTGAAACATATTTAGTATAGCACATATCTTAATGAAATATCAAAAATCGTCTCAGAAGTACACCTTGTTAGGGCATTAAAATATTTACTGATTCCAGTTTCTTAAAGACCGTTATATTTTTATTGTAAATTCAAACGGAACAAAAAACAAATTATCAAAAGGAAATTTTGAGGGAACGATATATTTTTATCAATTATTCTTCTTTAAATGTTTCAGTAACAAAAACCTCTTCATTAAATTTTTTTAACTTTTAACAAATAGGTTAAAATCAAGCTTTCTTAAAATATAAAAGGTTTTAATAATAAAAAACTGTCCAAATAAATTACATTTTTATCGTTCAGTGACCAAAATTGTTGCAGAGCAAGTTGGTTATTATTCCTGTAGTATAACACATGGTTAAATAATAAAAAGTAAGGTCAATTCTTCTTCTTTAGTTTAAGTTCAAGTAGGAGAAAATAAAAAACGTTAAGAATAAAGAATTGTCAAAGTAAATTACACTTTCAACCGCCAAATTTATTGGTTATCATTCTTGTAGTGTAGCAGATGGCTAAATATAAAAGAGTAGAAAATTTCTCTCAATTATTCACCTTTTTGTATTCATGTATTCGACACAGAAACTAAAGTAGCACAAGTTTGTCCTCCTTGCCGTTTTATCTATTTCTACGTACTCATTTTGTAGTTCACCGATTTTTAGCAAACAAAAAACGTTCTTGATTTGCGAACATTATCATAAGTGCATTTTCGCCACAACAAATACCAGTAAAGTATTACAATTTTTGCAACGCTCTCCGAAGTTCTTCCGTGGCTTTGGCCAGATTTGTACTCTGCAACGAAGTCTTCAGTTTATATTCTTCTGATCTCTCGTCGTTCACGTAGTCTTTTGGTGGTTCCGTGGGATAACCGTAGCCGTAGCAGCGGGATCCGCTGCCGAATTTTGGCCTGGGGATGTGCACCCTTTTGACATCTACTAACCAGGATTCCATGTTGCCGAGGTGCCTGTAAAACAAATGACGGAAATAAACAAACTGATAAATTATAAATATAAAATGTGAATTTAACAGGTAACATTTTTTTCTGTTATTGTATAACCTGTGTGTCAATTTTAATATTTCATATTTCCTGAGAAGATGGAACAAAAGTAATTTTAGATGTGAAGAATACGATTTTCCAAAAAAATTGAATGACGGAAAACATCTCGTTATCTTGAAATATCCCGTACGTCACTGGATTTTACAAAAAGAACTGTAATGAAAATTTTTGTGGGGCCTCTCATATTTTTCGAGAAAAGAAGATATTACGATATTTCAGGCTCGATTCAAACTCATATATTTTTTAATGGGGCGCCCTGTATATTTCTTTATTTTTTAATTTTCATAGATTTTCCCTACAAATGATATGTCATATATGACATGTATGCAAGAACATTTATTGATGCAGTTACTTTTTGACATAATTAATTGTATCATTGATGTCTCTATGTACTTGTTGATTATAAAAAAAGTAATTGTTGATATTTACACCTCAAAAAATTGAGCTGAAAGGAAATTTTATACAGATTTCTAAAAGTAAAAAATATATAGATATGATTTTCCATTTAAATTCTTATAATTTTAGGATACAAATGAAAAACCTGAATTTATAAAAAAAATATTGTGTCTGCAAGAAATTGAATAAAATAACCTGTTTACCAAAAAAGGTTACTCGATATGATAAACAACTATCAAAGATAAAAAGCACATTATATGTCGAATGTCAAGATGGAGTTTGCGTTGTTCAATTTTTTCAAAATTTCAAAAAAAAGACACGTTTTGCCTTCTTTTCGTGTCAGGAAACATAATATATGAAATTATTCTAATGTTATTGAAATCGACACGCCCATAGGCTGATATATAACACAGCCACACAAAAAAAGAAAAGATGTCTGTACTTTTCATGCGACATATGTTATCTGTAGTATTTTTGCCTCCTGATCACGAATACGGTATCAGAATTGAGCTATCACATCACAGGAATTTCCTAACCTCAAAAAACAGGTAGAAAATAGCAAAAATTCATGAAAAAGTTTTAGGAAAAACACAAAAATTTAATTTTTCTATATTCAAATGTTCATTTATATAGCTAAGACCCCGCCCAACGTGAATCCGCGGTCAAAATTAATGGTTCTTTTTCTAACCTCAAAAAACGGGTCAACTAAGGTCAGATATCACGAATTTTCAAACAATCACAGATTCGCACCATATTTGGTATACGAGTTATTTGGGTTGCTGATTACGTATTAGAGGTCAGAATTGCGAAATTCATTTTGTAACATTTTACTTTATAACCTGAGTACCCAATCATATGTTATTCTACTTTTTTTCGGCTATATCTTGTCCTTTTTTCTGTAAAAGATCTATTCACGGGCTGAATTTTGTAAATCTGATCTCGGATTCGTGGTCAATGACCTCGAAAACCCCCGTATACCAAATTTGGCGCGAATGTGTTATTTTTTGAAAATTTGGTCGGCCGCCATCTTGAATTTTGTAAAATTGACTTCGAATTCATGATCAGCGACCCCGAAAACCCCCTTATACCAAATTTGATGCGAATCTATTATTTTTTGAAAATTTGGTCGGCCATCTTGGATCCGCCATCTTGAATTTTGCAAAATTGACCCCGGATTCGTGATCAGCGACCCCGAAAACCCCCGTATACCAAATTTGGCGCAAATTTGTTATTTTTGGAAATTCATGATATCTTACCAGAATTGACCGGTTTTTTTGAGGTTAGAAAAAGAACCATCAATTCTGACCGCTAATTCATGTTCGGCGGGGTGTTAACTATATAAATGAACATTTGAATATAGAAAAAAAATATTTTTCTATTTTTCCTAGCACTTTTTCGTGAATTTTTGCTATTTCTGACCTGTTTTTTGAGGTTAGGAAATTCCTGTGATGTGATAGCTCAATTCTGACACCGGATTCGTGACCAGGAGGCAAAAATATTACGGATAACATATGTCGCATGAAAAGTACAGATTCCTTTTTTTTGTGTGGCTGTGTAATTAGTCTAAATGGGCCATTTTGTATATTTAAATATTCAAGTACTACTCGTAAATTACTTTTTTTTATTTTATGCTTACAAATTAAAGCACTTTTCATGATACTGAACTGATCAAGGAATACAAAGGTCAGTTCGACGTTGGTGAAAAGTCCTAGCTTTTAGAGTACATGAAACATCATTAACTTTTACATAAAGCTCTTAATTCACTGTTCACATAAATGTATAACCGAGTTGCTATAAATTTATTCCGTCGATGGTTTTACGGACTGTTATAACTCATAATTTAAAACTGTTTAAAATTCACGAACTTTGACTTCGTTACGCTTTAGATGGAGACTTTTAGCTTTATTCGCTCGGTTCTTCATTGTTGAATTGTGATTCCCAACTTTTTTCATTGTATAACTTCCTGCCAAATATAATTAACATAAACTGGTAATTAAAAGTCTCTAAATATTCTCTTTGAAATAATGAAATCCGAATATACAGAATTTGGAAGGTACTAAAAACTAAAAATGTTTCGTTCCCTAAAATGTATTTTCATGTTCATGGAGGAATATTGGCGTAAAAAAAACATATGGCGCTTTTTAGTACCTCTGTAGTAAACAAATAATTTTTGTCTAGTTTTAACCAATAAATTTAAAAAATATTGATTTGGAATAGTAAGTGCGGATGAATGTTATCCCAGAAATTGAAATGTACTAAAACCATGAAATTATATTTCTACTTATAACTCTCAAACCGATGTGCCGATTGAAATGGACTTAATCCTGACTGAAAGCCAAATAGACGCACCCAAAGTGATACGAATGAAATTTGTAACATTAAAACATAAGAGGGTTCCGAAAATTACCCTTAATGTCGGTTCTCCGACCAAATTTGGTGGTGTAGGTCAGAAATAGTAGAGAAGTTAATGTGGCACCGATAGATTCGTCATGTAGAGGCTTTAAAATGCCAGTCTCAATTCGATTTTTTGAAATGGGTGAGATAGAGACGTCCAAAATTTGTGAAATGTCCAATCGATTTTAAAAAAGCGCTTCTTGTAACTGAATTCGAAGAATTTGAGTCCCTATTCGGACGCAAGTTTAGCATCAAGTATTACAGCATACCTACTGTTATGTCAGCAGAATAAAGCTTAACCCTGTTTTTTTTTTAATTTTAACACCCCGCATCTCATAATTAAACTTTTTAAGTTCAACTTCATACGAATTCTTCATTTTTGATAAATATCATCCAACAAAACCAGTTTGGTTATGCTTTATACAAGTCTTTATCTACTATTATGTTACACTAACGTTTGGAAAATATTATTAACAATCTTTGGAAATAAGAAATTAACAAAGTTGCTGAAATTTGGAGCTTAGGTTGCCTCAAGGTTTTCACCTACTTCCTCTTAACTGCCTTACGATCAATTTTAGTTATAACCTCGGTTACAACACTGTTATTTATACAATCTCGTTATTTCCTTAAAACAGCACTTTGCATAACCGTGGGAAAAATATAACCTGCATTGTTTACACAGGTTTTTAGGACAGAAAGCGATTTAAAATGCTTATTGCATTTACTTGCATCACTAATTTCAATAATTTGATATTTCTCGGCAAAGAAAACTTATTTCATGGAGATAACTGTAGTCACTTCTAGACCATATTATTTTAAAATACACCTAAGTAGGATCTAGTTTAGAATGATATAATTAATCTTTAATGTTAAAACTTAAAACGACTACTAAAGAGGTCATTTAAAGCAACTTGGATTGCCTGATGACAGATGAATTCATCCTAATATGTCATATTTTACGTAATAAGTAATTGTTGTTGTGTCCATTATATGCGACAGATATCAAATAACTTAAATCGTAAAATACCTTTTTTTGTACGTGACAAGTACAAATACAATTGTATTTAATTTAATAGTTTTTGAAAAAATAAAATAGATACAGTAAAATGATTTTCAGATGCAGTAGAGTCGTTTCCATAAGTGAAGAGTCTGTGTAAATCTCATACAAACATAAAATACATATAAATAAAATCAATTAATAACATAATAATTTTTTTGTTCGTCATATTTAATGAAAACAATATTAAAGTGGGGGAATGATAATGTTTTCAATGAAAACTTCAAAATTATGTCATGTCGTCTTATTGCAAACGGCAATAACAGTAGCTAGAGACATAAATACACTAGATTTGTTCATACCGAAACGCCAAAGTGATTCTGATGATAAATAGTGAGCTAGAATTCTTTATATTTATCTAAATTGTAGAATCGATTTTTATTAACTTCTAGAAAAATCTCTTCATGTGCCAACTCTTACTAAAAACGTCTTTCGATGTGGTTAATTTTAATTGCAATATTATGTATCTTTACACAAAACTGTTGGAAATAAAAAAACGCTGAAGATCTTAGAGTCGCCTTCTAGAGCTTCCTATTCTATTCGGTCCAATTTTGTGATTGGATCTTCCAAGTGAAAGTACAAATTTATCTAGAATCTTATGACATACCATTTGTTCGCCTAAACCTTGGTCTACTATTTTCCTGTTTTCTACTGGTTCGTCAAAAGAAATTCTTTTAATTATGTCAGTGTCTTACAACAAGAACTGTCCATTTAAGGCGATTCAGTTTGATTGTGGCGACAATTTTTCAGCCGTTTTTGTACAGCAGTTATATTTCGAAGTTACATTTTCGCGTACATATTCTCACACATTGCTTCAAAAATGCGAAGTACCTTCCTTTCAAAGGCAATGATATTTCATCAGATTTAATCAACGTTCCCATGTCTCCCATCAGTATGTGAAACCAGAACTATGGGCATCTTAAATTGACCTCGAATTATCTTTCTGTGGTGTCAGGATAGGTTTATTCCAAAAAAAATTCTTAAACAAAACGCAGTTAACCGCAATGAATTCCCAGACAGACTTAGGTGTGAAAGTTAAAAGATGTTTGTGCTGGTCGTCTCATGTATTCAATATTGTAAATAAGGAGAATTCTGTGCTGTGTTTACAATTTATCAAACCAGATCCAAAATTAGCCTGGTGACTGTGGAAATTATGTCTGGACACTATTAGAATTTTGTTTAGTCTCTTTGGTTAGTGAGAGATTGTTCATTGTTGGAAAAAGTATAACGTAGTGCAACCTGTTCGCCCCAACAACTGCATCTCATTTTCCTTATGAAGAACGCCTGAAGATTTTCCAGCTCACTAGTCTCCAACAGAGGCGACTACAAGGTGAATAGACAAGAGCAATTTAGAACATCACACCGTTGTCCTATCAACAATAGAATATTTGAGTAATTTTAAGCTTCATCTTCATTAATATGCTTGACATGATGTATGATTCCTCTATTATCCAGATTCATAACTTGAATTATCTTTTCCAAGGCTGTATTGAAGAACTGACATGTCAGTCTATCTACCCCCTTACCTCAGGCCTTTATGAATATGCTATGGGCATATGAGCCACCATTCTTGGTGCATATCGCCTTCATACCAGATCTTGCAGATAATTTCATAAATAACGTCAACTGCTGGTTGTGATTTTAAAATCTCATGTATTTATTATGTCTTTTTGTTGATCAATAGCTGAGCATCTTTTTTTCTATATATTGTACCTGGAACGAAATTATTTTCTTCAATAATTTACTTTCTGATAATTATTTATAGTTAATAAAAAAAATGTAAACTATAAAAATTCAAACCTTCTTAAAAAGAATTCAATACAGAAATATGTATTTAAAATATTTCTTTTCAACAAGTTGTAGACATGTCTGCAATACATATTTTAATGTAAACAAGTTCATGTACCTAATTCATACTTACGTACAAATTAAATAGGCTGAAATCGTAAATACCATCTAGGATGATTACTGTTTTTCACTATCAGATTAATTATACCGAAGTAATGAAATTTATGTTTCGTAAATCCTCTTCCTTTACGCAGAGTGAGTCGGCTGCAAGAACTACGCAACTGTGTCTCATCGTGCGTGATGAAACTAGTTACACGGTTCAATGATTATATTAATATAATGATTTCGTTTAACAAAATAATGCAATTAATAACAAATAATTGGATTTGTTTAGACATTCTAGGCGATCTAACGGTTTATTATTATCGGATAAGTTATGATTGACTGGTTTGTGGGTAATAATGTTACAAATTGCGGCAAGTCGTCGACAAGTTGTCTCTGTACTTTCTACAAAAATTTTATTATGTATTTCTTTTAATATTTGCTCCGTATACTCGTAAATTGCCTGAAAGTATTTAGAAAATGTAATTATATACTTCTATTATAAAATTGTTTCCTTCTTTCAAGAAAAATTTTAAACAGTTCGCAACTAGAAGGAATGCAATTTGTAAGGAGAATTTTCTCAAGCGTAATTTAATGAAAACTAAGTTAAATATGAATATAAAGGCGAAGTTTTCTTAAGATAAATTTTAATGGCTTAAAATATTTAATTTTAAATCTAAAATGTTAACATCCATTTTTAAATTGTTAAATAACACAGCGATCGCAGAACATTCTCTAGTAGTATTAAAAGGTCTTCACATGTCCATGAAAAAGTCCAACGGGTTGATATTCGGAGATCGCGGTGGCCAAGCAATGGGACCACCACGACCTATCTATCGATTTGGATACTTTTCATTATGGAAATTAGTGACACTTCTTGCGTAACGGGACGGAGCACAATCATATAAAAAGAACATCGTCCTTCTGATTTGAAGAGGAATACTCTGAAGTAGTACAGGTAGATCGAATCCAAAAAAAACTTGGTACATCTCGCTGTTCAAATTTCCGTCGAACAAATGTGGTCCCATAACTTAATTATTAATTATTCCAACCCAAACGTTTACGGATAATTTGAGAATGGATTTCTCGAATAGAATGAGGGTTTTCGATTGTCCGCACATGATCGTTATGGAAATAGTTGATTCCATCTTTTGGAAATGTAGCTTTGCCACAGAAAAGGGTTCTTGAAAGAGTATTCAGTTGTTTGCTCCACCATTCACAAAGACGAACACTTTGAAGAAGATCCGTGGGGAGAAATTATTGTACTGGTTGGTAATGATAGGGATACAGTCCGTTTTCTCGCAAATTGTCTTGCACAGCCATCCTACTTTATGCATAGGGTTTCTGATTTCTCGGCCTATTTTTTTTCTCGGGTCTCGAGAATTCTCGACTAGGAATTCCCGGGATTTCTCGAATTCTCGGGAAATTTCGAAAACTTAAAAAAGTCATAATTTTGGTATTGCAATGCGAAATATAAACATGCTATTATACTTAACAATCATCATTAACATTTATTATTTATTCAGTAATTTTATTAATTACTTATGTTTCTACTTCTACTAACAAAACTAAATTAAACTTTGAGTTTCTTCTTAAAAACCTTTAACTTGTTTTTTTATATTAAACACTTTCAATATACTTATGTTTATTTCAATGTTTTTGAATCGTAGCTTTCTTCCAATAATAATTATTAATAATCATTAATCATGCAGTCTTTTAATTAAATAAATACTAAATAAACAGGAATTTAACAGAAGAAATCTTAAAAAAACAAGCTTTAATTTAAAGATACAGAAGCGTTCTTCTTATTAATTTATCACTTCAACATTAGTTATCTGTTTATAAAATTTCTACACAGACTTATAACTAGGTACAGGGTGATTCACTATATTTTGACCCCCCTTTAACTTTTTTGTTTTAAGAGTTATTAAAAAAATGTGAAATACAAAAGTTGCACGATTTTTTATGAAATTTGCGAATATGATAGTAGAATAACAAATGAAGTTCGAACAAAATGGCCGCGGATGTTAACTTTGTTAATATAAATGGAACACTCTCTATATTTTTACATATTTGGATAGAACGTTCCTTGTCGAGCACATATATGGTTTGTTGGATCCATCTCTAACAATAAGCGAGATAAAATTAAAAAACGAAAAAAACGTTTTTTATTAAGAAAATAAAATATTTTGTAATTGTTGGACGTTTTTTGGGCATTTCTGCCTTTTTATTTGCAATATATTCTGACATATCGAACATTGATATAGTCCAAAATAGGTATAAGTATTTTAACTAAATCGCACTAATTAGTCCGTGAGGGGCTTATTTACTCATGGACGATGTTATATGGTAGGCCGTGACAGTGACAGGTAGTAATGTCTTGACAACATTGTTATTGTTTGATAGTTTATATTATTATTTATTTAAAATGGGTTACACGGAAGTAGAAAATTTAAATATTATAGGAATTAAAATAGAGTAGTTAAGATATTCTCCATAGTTTATTTTAATTCCTAATAATATTTCAATTTTCTACTTCTGTGTAACCCATTTTAATTAAATACTAATACAAACTGTCAAACAATAACAATGTTATCATGACATTACTACCTGTCACTGTCACGACCTAGCATATATAAGATTGTCTATGAGTAATTGGCCTCACACAGTCTAATTAGTGAGATTTACTTAAAATACCTATACGCATTTTGGACTGTATCAATGTCCGATATGTCAAAATATATTACAACTAAATCTAAACCCTTACGTAATTGGAAAAAAGGCAGAAATGCCTGAAAGAGGTCTAACAATTACAAGATGTCTTATTTTCTTAATAAAAAAACATCATTTCGTTTTTTAATATTACCTCGCCTATTATTAGAGATGGATCCAACAAACCCTATGTGACTATGCTCGACAAGGAACGTTCTATCCAAATATGTAAAAATATACAGGGTGTTCCATTTAAGTTAACAAAGTTAACATCCGCGGCCATTTTGTTTGAACTTCATTTGTTTTTCTACTATCATTTCGAAAACTTCATAAAGAATCGTGCAATTTTTGTATTTCACATTTTTTTATAACTCTTAAAACAAAAAAGTTAAAGGGGGGGTCAAAATATAGTGAATCACCCTGTACATTAAAAAAAAAAAAGAATCTTCAAAATAAACTAAAGTCTTAAAAACTTAAAATAAATAAATCATGAGCTGGTAGAGAAACCACTTTAACCCCTCAGTTATTTGTCGAGAAACGAATTGAACGCATGAACGAAACGAACTCCAGTCAAGAATTTAAGACGCGCGTGATTTTTAAATTTCTCGATTTCTCGATTTCTCGACACTTTTTTCTCGTCTCGAGTAAGGCCAAATTTCCCGGGAATTCTCGCTTCGAGAAGTCTCGACCAGAAACCCTATTTATGCAGTAAGTAAAGAAATTGTTGTCGTACTAGTACTAGAATCATTTTCAACAAGCTGAAGCACTTCTGCAGCATTGTTATCCAAGTGTCTTGGATACCTATTTTTTATAGAGAAATTGGTCTGGGATAAAAATTTATTTTATCCCTTCAGATTTTGGTTCATTTCATTGCTATGATGGTTCTTTACTTTTTCCATTCATTATTTCAATGACAGTTCATAAATTTTCTGCAGTGTTGCTACTTTTATTTTCGTTAACATAAGAAACAAAATTCATTTGTTTCGTTGATTTTACAAATTGTAAACAAACATCGCGCAAATTAACATCTCTTACTAGAGTTAATTAAAATCCTTTATAAAACCGCATAATACACCTAAAAACCGGTCTTTCCACCTTTCCATAAGTTCCAATAAACAAACATAAAAAATGAGAACTAGTCATTTAAGCGGTTTGTCATTACGGGCGTCATTTGGCATTGAACTACTTGCTTTATTATCGAATCACTTAAAGAGCAATAGTACTGCCGATTATGGTAGTTCGAGACAATATTTAATAACATTATAAAGTTTCCATTAGATACCACTGAAAAGCCGTAATCCCTTCAGCTATTTGCTATTGCTATACTTGCCGAACAGTTATATTGAGGGTAAGTAAGGTTCATTAAGTAAACAAGACAGATGCAAAGTTTTAACAATGGACTTTCACCATTGTATGGAACGGAAAAGTTAAATTGGGCGTTGTATTTCGTTCGTATACCCAATGAAAGGTAATTGTGTCTGAAGAGTAAGATGTTCTTACATGAAACTATTTTCATAATAGTCACCTACTCGGAATAATTTCAAAAGCTACAGACTAAACAAAAATGAAGTAGTTATTTTTGTTAGGTGCTAATTTTAAAATCATGTAGAAAAATATTCGTTTACTAAATTTTATGTTTATCAAGAAGGACTCACAAAGTTTTTAAAATATTATAATCCTATTTTCCTATTTAAGAAGTTTTCACAAAACATCATAATGCTCTACTTTTGTGGGCCTTACTCGACTGCCTCTAAATTTTTTACGGTCTACGAACTATTACAATATATGCAGTTCACTGAACCATAAAAAAACTGGTTAAGTATTACATTGGTAACTAACCTAAATATGTACAACCACAATGGATATGAGGAAGGTGTCAGTAGGGCATTATGTTGTAGACGCTTAGTTTGACAACTGATATCTCATATGTTGCAATTTTAATTCTCGAAAGCATAGCAAGTTAACAATTATTATATGCAATTTTCATATACAGTGTGACCCATTTGTTTTCGCTCTCATTCTGAAAAGACTTTATTAATTGTGCAATCTTCACCCGGATTTTTTTAATTGTGGAGCTTGATGAACTACTTTTTTTTAGCAAAAAGGGCCATTGATATCATGACATTCATCGAAAGCCTGCAACGTTAGTATTTAGATGTAAAATTTTTGTAACTCATGTTAGCGAGTTTCTTTTTGGCAAAAATTATGCGCGCCACTGGATTCATCAATCCTCAAAACGAGTGTACTAAATTCAACAGAAACTTTTAAGAAATAACAATTCTTTTATTTGGCTAAACGAACAACAGTCCTTTGATTGAGTGGTCGTCGAGACCTCCAGACTTGATGCCACTGGATTTTTTAGATCTTTAGGGTTCACTGAAAGAAAAAGTGACAAATCAAGGCTCCAAACTCTACAATAAATAAGGGCTAGAATACAAACCTGCATAGAAATTACTTTAGAACAAATGCGGGAGGTAATTAATTACAAAGATACGTAAAAGAATTGACCGACACGTGTGTTGAAATAAATGGTGAATTGGTTCAAATAACAAGAATTTTGCTCTCTGTTATTTTCTTGATTTTGTTTTATTCTTTATTTTTGCTATAATGTTACTAAATAATTTTATTTCAAATTTTTTTCATGGGTAACTAGTATTAGACTAAATTTATAAAAATAAGCAGAGTTCATTTTTAATTTGGCTACAAAATCGTTATTACTTAAAAGTTTTTAATAAAATTTAGTACAGGTCCGTTTTGAGGAGTGATGATTTCAGTGGCGTGTACATATTTCTTCTAAAAAAAAAATCACTAAATTATTAAAATTTTACTCCTAAAAGTTATGTAGTGTCCCTTGGATTTTGTAAGATTGTGGCCCTATTTGCTCAAAAAACGTAGTTCATCAAAGCTCTACATAAAGAAATCCAGCTAAAATCGCACCATTAATAAAGATTTTACAGGGTGATTCTAGAACAATCAGACATACTGCAAACATATTAAATCCACCATAATACGGACCTACATATTTATCTCGCATTACCCTAAGGCTTTTTAAAATAACTAGGATCCATTTTAATTTTAAATATTTTCATTTTAAATCTGATCCATCTGACTTTTATATCATTAAAATTTAAAGAACTGGAAGCCTAAATTATATTCGGACATTGATTGTTTTCAAACCACTTTTTATTAGATGTGTTTACAGAACATTATTCATGTACAAATGTTTTTATGGAAATTCGAAAAGAATTTAACTTTCATTAGTAGAAGTTCCATTAATTTTTTTAGTCCTTAATTTTTAGAATAGACGTACAAATAGAAAATTGGTACTATGTCATTAATTTTTATAACAAGATTTAGTTAAAATTTGAAAATATGTTTTCTCCTAATATAATATTTTGCTATTGTATATTGCAGTAATGCATAGTTAGTACAAATATTTTAAAATTAATATTGATATCAAGCTTTATTTAAAATTTAAAAATATGGTTTCTTTTAATTCAATATTTTGCATTTTTTATGTTTATNTACCAATATAAATAAAAATGTATATAAGTATTTGGTTTTCTTGGAAAGCTGATGGTATGTAGAACATAATACCAAATACAAAAAAAAAAAAAATTTTGAAATTTTCGGAAAATTTCCGGAATTTTCAATGAAAACTTTCCAGGAATTTTCATATTTTGACAATTTTCCCATCTCTATTTTTATGGAAATTCGAAAAGAATTTAACTTTCATTAGTAGAAGTTCCATTAATTTTTTTAGTCCTTAATTTTTAGAATAGACATACAAATAGAAAATTGGTACTATGACATTAATTTTTATACAAGATTTAGTTAAAATTTGAAAATATGTTTTCTCGTAATATAATATTTTGCTATTGTATATTGCAGTAATGCATAGTTAGTACAAATATTTTAAAATTAATATTGATATCAAGCTTTATTTAAAATTTAAAAATATGGTTTCTTTTAATTCAATATTTTGCATTTTCTATGTTTATGTAACTTTTTTCTTATTTATACGTACGGAATTGTTCCTATAGAAATATTGGATCGGCTTTTTTGGAACATCATATATATTTTAACACAGAAAGAGAGAGTTATTGTATTAAAAAATGTAAATTAGAGTACATAGGTGTACATTAGTTTATATCAAATGACGTTATTGAATAAATAGTCAAGGACGTAAAGACCCTATAAAAAAAATTACCCTGTATAGCAATTTTTTACATATTCTAGTTATATATCACACACAAATAAATAAAGACGTACAAACTAGAAAGGTTCCAGCTCAAACCAGCGATAAAAATTAACGAAAAAATAATCTACTTGTACCATATTGGCAGAACTACATCTTAATAAGCGTTGGCTTTTGTGTATATTATTTTGATCCAAAGAATATCGTGTCATATTTTACAGGCCCTTGTACATTTTGGTGTGAGAGTAAAATATTTATATACTTTAAGAAGTCCTGTATAACAGATTCTCTTAATTGGGGGTCATAGGTGAAAATGAATTATGTAACGCCCCAAAGTTCACGGGAACGGTACTTCCAAGACGCTTCAAGCTCAGGGCCGGTTTTACAACGTTGAAGGCCAAGGACGCGGAAGTGGTCTCAGTCACTTATTTTTTGGTATTACCGACCATGCTTCACAATTATTGTTACACAGACCAAGCTTAGGATACAGTTGAAAAATAATATCAATCTTGGCATGTATTGAAAATTTGATTTGATTGACAGTGGAGAAATAAAAACAACATTTTCGAAACTACAATAAGAATTAGTATGAAAAGAATCTAATTTCTGAAGTCATGTTTTTAGTTGAACCAAGGGAAAGAGCACAATATAAAATATCTGGTATTTCCTCGTAAACTCAAATCAATTATAGTGTAACTAGAATGCATTGTATATTAACCCCATTACCTAGTAAAACGTAATAGTTTATATTACAAAATTATGTGTTTGCCACGAAAAATCAAAACAGAACTGTTACTATACTTGAGGTAAGAAATTATTAACTTAGTTTATAATTTAAAACAACATAACAACACCATATCTAAATAAATTATATAGTATGCTAAATAACAGCAAACATGCAATATTACATTTTTCCAATATTAGTTATTAGTTAAAACCCAACGTAGGCGAAAATTGTCAATTATTTCCCTCTTCAATAACGTCGATCACGTCATTTTATGGTAACATATTTTCATTATGTAAACATTTTTATAATGATTCCTCATTATACAGGATGTTCCCCAAACAATGTGCAAAATAGAAATGGCAGGCAACATAAGTTTAATTAGTTTCATGTGAACACAGAAATGAAACTGATTAGTAAAAAGTTACAGGTTGATACATGTAACTGCCAAAAACACATTTTTTAAATAACCCCTTAATGACTGATAAAATAAAAATGAAATTTAGCATAGATGGAGACCGATTACAATAATTTCATGGATGGCTAGTGTTTTACTTATTCACACAAAGATGTACATTTTCGTTAAAATAATATATTTTTTGAAAGATTAAAATATATCATCAAATTTGATGATGATGATAATATGTTTCGTTTTCAAGAAAATTAACAACAAATATTTTCTTCAATAAAACATGTCCTGAAAATAAAAAATGGCATGAATTATTTTGAAATATTTATACATTACTTTTGCCAATTGAAATAAGAAAGTAAATTAAGGATGACCCCCTTTAATGCCATATTTAAGACTTATTGAATTTTAATGCAAACTTAGAAAGTATAATTGAATATTGTCGATACTAAACAACAGGTAACGGTACAAATCATTGCTTTATATCTACTGGCAGACAGTACAATCTGATGATTCTGCTGACTAATGATCTTAGCCATATATTGCATATGTAATTTAATGGTGAACGGGGCTGTAGTTCCGGGGTACTTGTTTTCCCACAATATCATTAACTAAAAAAATGTGATAGGATTTTAACAACAATATTATTATTAGTTTTTTCAATGGTATATTGGTATTGTCGACTTAATAGCGAAATTTTAAAACAATATGTGGCATTTTTGATATTCAGAATCTGTACTGTTCATTTTCTGGAAAACGTTCTAGATTATCGATATCGAAGTACTTTTGTGTCTTTTAAGATGCTCTTTTCTTAAATATGTTACTGAAAATGCCACGAACATTTTTTTTAGGCAAAAGAAATGTGAGTTTAGACTTCCTCTGCGTAAGACGAAAAAGCTACGCCTCTGAGATAATTTCAATCGGTAATCAAATGACCTATTCATATTCAATTTACCTATACATATATTAGATTATTATGTGAAGTCGCTCTATTTATCTATCACCAAAATGTATTTCTTCCCTCTACATAAATATATATCAGTTAATCAAAACGTAAATATAAAATATTCATAATTCATCAAATGGGCAAAACATTTTTTAAATCGGTTTTATATTTTTCAATTTTTCACCCAATATATTGGTGCTTGCAGTTTTCCTAACTTCAATAAATAAATTAACCAGAAGCTGAACACGACAGAATCAGTTTGATCCAATTTTTGTAATTTCTAAAGATTTAATTTTTTCTGTAGTTATTTTTAGTTATATTTGAATATTATTTTTTCTGTAGTTATTTTTAGTTATATTTGAAAATGTTGGTTGCCTTCTATAATTTTGAAACTTATTATTTATATCACAAATTTATACAGGGTGTTTAAAAACTATAAAACGTCGACTTATGAACGTATTCCTATAAAAATAAGACCAAAGTTTTTATCTTAAAAAACATAAATTTATTATCAGAACTCACATTTTTCTCTAATTAAATAAACTAATTCAGAAGCTACTAAGCTAATTCAAATAAATTCTTTTTTTTTAATTTTGGCACTGTCATTTCAAAATGTCACTTTCTCTAAAAATTTGATGGCACAGGATACAATCCCAAACTAAATGTTGAAAAAGTATCTCTTTGTAGTAGCTTTTACGTCATTGGTCTTTATCAAAGGTGATAGGTAATAGGACAGCACCAATACAATATATTTCTTTGAATTATTGCATTACTTAACAATTCCAATATATCAAGTGTGTGTTTTGGTATTTATTATATTTAGACACATCATTTATAGTTTTAATTTAGACTAATTATTTATTTTTTAGTAGCACTTTACTGGATATTTTCGTGATGTGATTCAATGCCAGCTGGGTCATGTAACCCGTATAGTAATTGTTTAAGTTAGGAGTGTTTAAGTTAGAAGTCTTCTTTCTGGTATGGAAGGACATTGTTTAACTTCATTTGATAAGTTTATTTGTTATTTGTTTGAATTAGCTTAAAATGTTCATATTAAAAAAAAAATATAAATCCTCAAATGCTTCCTTATTGAGAAATAGCGAATATTGAAAAAAAATACAAAAGGTAATTACACGTCAACTGATTTCGAAGTAATTGTTGAAATAGATCATTGCTATCACCTTTAAATTGAAAAAAAATTTGCAAAATGTACATTATTGGCTTGTCACTTTTGGTTTAGGTATTTATAGATGCATATTAAATAAATTAAATCTCCCGGACAAGTGTCGTTCCTCATGTTTTAAGTGAGAGTAACTCGAATACGACTATTAACTCCAGTGGCGTATTATTTTTTCTCTAAATAGTAGTATACACCCTATTTTTACGCCACTGGTGAAGACAACACTGGTAGTTCTGGTCCACATTATGGTGTATGAGCATAAAAACATATTGTGTAATTTACAATAATTAATTCGAAGTCAGTACCAAGAAACAATTTTATATTTATTTTTTGAAACATTTAGTACTCTATTTCCCGACGAAATGACGCAAATTTCCATCAAAAGATATTGTGGAGCGATGAACCTAACTTTACGAGAAATGCTATAAATAATTTTTCAAAGAAGATTCTTCATAAATGGCTGGGGAGGAATCTTCAACAAAGTCATTCTGCCTCCTCAAATTATTGTAGACCGTTTGAATTCAGAGAGATACACGGATTTTTTAGAAAATATTGTTGATGACGTACTAGATGAGGTTCCCTTAGCTTTGCGAAATCAAATGTACTACCAACAAGATGGAGCACTTACTCGTAACGAAACACGGGTATTTGCGTGGCTCGATTTACATCCAGAACGCTGGATTGGGAAAAATGGACCTATTATGTGACCTCTCAGGTTCCCTGATCTCAACGCGCTTGATTTTTTTACTGGGGTCATATGAAGCAACTGGTGTATGCCAAACCCAGTAACACGAGAGACGATTTACTTCGAAAAATTAATGCAGCCGCCGAGCAAATTCAAGCAACCGTTGATTTACGAAGGGTTTACAATTCCTTGGTCAAACGATTTTGAGAATTTATTAAAATAATTTTTTTCTATTTTTATTTTTAATATTGTCATTTTGCTAACATCATTTCGTTTCTGTTACATAATTTTCAATTTTATTTTTAGTTCCCCTATACGTAATCCAATATTAAATAATTCATAGAAAACTTGTTAAGTCTCTTCATATCCATTGAGCCGCAGTTACATGGGAATCTGTACATTAACGGTAAACAACTTTGTTATTTATAATGACAGGTACTACTAGATAACAAGAAATAAAATTTGTACATGCATTTTTATTTTTATTCGGTCGATATCCGCACGGTTTAACGCGTCAGTACTTAAATCGATGTGTGTTATCTGCCCGGGTTTCGAATCCAGCGGCCGGTAGTCCGTAGATTAGCTATGTTTGTACGGAGGATTGGCACCCTCTGTGAAGATATGGTAGGGTGGAAGAATGTTGGCTTGGGTCAATGTGAGAGATTGACACCGGTTGGCATTTGACCACCCCCCTAATTAATGAGGTTTTCCAGGTTTCCCTCATTCCTGCACTGAATGGTGGTTAGGGCCTACCAACATAAGTCGTTCCTGGGCGCAAATGCGGCCTGCGTAATAATAATATGCCGCCTCCTCTCCCGCACAAGTCTCCGACTTCTGGGCTAATTCTCGTAGTTAGAATGAGGAGTAGAGATATTATTATTATTATTATTTTATTCTTCTTCTTCTTGTTCTTCTTCTTCTTCTTCTACGAACTAATGCAGGCCATACTTTAGACCTAATTTACTCGAAAACGGTTCATTTTCAAGCTATGAAACAAGAGCACAATTTTTGTTCAGAATCGATTGAGAATTCCGGAAAACGTAATCAAATTACATAAAAATATGATACGCAAAAGTTATGAAGACATAACCTTGAGGACAAGTTGACCTAGGCCGCCCTTGGCGGCAGATCGAGATAAGCACCATGTAGCTTTAATGATCTATAATTTACATCTAGTACACTTCATCCAAAAATTACTTAAATCCCTGAAAGGATTTTTGAGTTATTGCGGAAAGTTGTTACTATTTTTTTCTAAACTACAGCCTGTAAGAGTGCATCGTAGAAAAATATTTTATAAGAATTTTGACCTTATTTTGGTCTGGTCTGGCCCCTGGTAAATTTTTGTACGCTGACACTGGGACACCCTCTATAAACATTTCGTTCTTAAGAGGATGCTGTGTAGTTTTGAAACATATTATATGTAAATTAAATACACAATTAAGCAATATATAAAATAACACCACAAATACTGCGATTTGTGGTAATTTTTGACAATTTCTTGCAAAATTTATTGTGTGAAAAATTGGTAATGTTCAAAAGATTATAAAATGAACTCCCATTTGATGGATATGGATCAGGGTTATATTGAATTATATTTAATTCCCCAGAGAGACAAAATACTAGAATATGAATGCTGAACAACCATCTCGACAACGCATTTCCCTGTTTAAAGTAATATCCTGGAGCAGTACTACTACCGCTAGCTACTGAATTCGGAAAATCAAATTAGAAAGAAAAACCTTAAAGTCGACATTTTGACTGCGCTTATCTGAAATTTTAAAGTTAATGGAAACTATAATTTTAAATCCAACTCTGTAAGACCCCGACAATCTCATCTCCAGTCGCTAACAAACTAACGTTACAATTTCCGGCATCGTGACGATTCCACTTTATCTTTCGTATACCAGAGGCCAGCCCGGTTTATCGGATAACTTCAGATGCGGTTTTTTCACTCCAATGGACTGGTTAATGGGACTCATAATGGAGATTGTTACTGGTTTTAAGTAGCCATCTGGGAGATGTTACGGTTATATAAATGCTGGCCAAGTTAATTTGAGGCTCTTAAAATGTTTTATATATTTTTTAGGCAAGTGGAAAAAATGTTGAATGGTAAGGTGTGACGTAGAGAAGAAAATTCGTATCTATGAAATACTAGATATTTTGTAAAATACATGGTAAGAATCTACTAATATCTCGGAGTCGTATAGAGAAGGTCAAAATAACACAACACCTTCGAATAATTTTGTTTCTTAACGTTCGGAGATATCGGATCCTAAAGGGGTATCTACAGATTAAAGTTTTGGGTTCCAACTCTGAATACACTTTTAATATTTTGAAAAAATTTTGGAGCAACTTAAGGTAGGTAAACTGCCATTTTATGTTAAAACCGGTTTTTTACTATTACAAGGTCTTCGGAAAAGAACGATTCCGACTCTGATATCAGAAATGCTTCTTGACAGTTGACAGCTATGATATCGATGATGTCAAAATGACAGAAAGAATTGGTTTTTCCAGAAAGTCATTTCCGAGGGTTTTTAGGAGTGGGAATTCCAAATTTGACGTTGAAAATCACTCTTGACAGCCAACAGCTGTTATATCGAGAGTCTCAAAATAAAAGGAACTGATTTGGTCAAAATAATAATACCCAAGGGGGTTTTTAAGTTACTAATCTCGGATTTTACATTGGAAAGGTCTTTTTGGCACTTAACAGCTGTCATGTCGATGTTGTCAAAATAATAACAGGGATTAAGACATTTCTGAAGACAAATTCAGATTCGGCAATGCGGAAAAACCTTTTATTAGCAATATTTTATAAGAGTCTCGACTCCAACAATAACACTTCTTTGGTAGTCAATAACAAATTGCAAATTTGTATTTTTGACTTCGTAGTCAGCAATTCCAAACACCACAACCTATCCATCGATTTGGATACTTTATCCAAATCTATGGATAGTTCGTGTAAATGTAGGTTCGTCACAGAAAATGGTTCTTGAAAGAGTATCCAGATGATTGCTGCACCATTCACAAAGACAACTCTTTGGGGATGACCCGTGTGTGTCAATGATGACAACAAACTGACAATCAACAATTTTTTTCTAATCCTAGCCAAGTTACTAATTATTAAATTATCTCTACCCTCTAGTCGCAACAATGTAATTTACTCTTTAGCAACTACCTATACGGCCTGGCAATCTCAAACCCAGATATTTTAAGAACCGTTGGGAACTCAGGAAAAGTGAATATAGTCAGTTTTGTTTAAAATTAGCTATAGAAATCATATGATAAAAATAAAAAACATACATTTAAGAAATAATACAAAATGGGAGAAAGGTAAAGATTACTTCGACAGTGTTCAAAATCAGCTCCGTATACTTTCTTATTCTATCAAAATTTTAAACCTGAAACCATATCATACTTTTCCGAGAGTTTTTAACGTGGTGAATTTGAATCAGATCTCAAAATTGTTCCATCACGTCAAGTTCTCGAGAAATCCTAACCTAAAATTGTAAAATATATATCACGATGTAATTTTTTCCCATAAAACTCTTCACCGCATCTGAAAGTACTACTTTTCTGTTTTAAAATCCGTTTTGAATTGTTCTAATACCTTTTTTCCTCTACGAGAAACCGCCTGTTGTAATTGATTCAATTTGTATCATAGCTTGTAAACTGAAATGTCCGAATATCTATGAATACGCAAACAAATCAAATTGAACAAACGGATTTCTTGGAAACGAAAAGAGATAGTAGAAAGAATCAAAATGGATTTAAAAGAGTATTTAGTATTTACAGATGTCACAACAAGTCTGATTACAATTATTTATTTAAATTTAGTTCTGATTATTGTTTTATTTTCAGCAATTTGTTTTCTGATATTGACGATGAATGACCCCACATATAAAAAATATTAAATTCTCAAAATGTGCACAGTGGTACATGTAGCAACTCATCCTGGACACTTGTCTAGTGACCGTTTATCTTTTACTTGTCTCTTTTAAGCTAATTTAAATGTTCTTGGACTTGTAAAGTAAAATTAAATGTAGGAAACAATTTGTAAAACATTAAAGTCTAGTCGTTGCTGAGCTTGTACTTATAGTTTCTATTTTTTCAAAAATCGATTCATCTCGAAAACCGTTTATTTAATCGAAATAAATGAAGAGTACCTTTTTTAAGAGAAAAATGTTTAGGGCATCTAATAATATAACGTTAATAATATTTTTAGTTTGATAGTACCTACTTTTACCAAAATTTTGAAAAAATATGTGTTGGGTTGTATTTCTGGGTACGTTGTAATAGTGAATGACCGGGTTTGACATCAAATCTTATTGCATCAAATCTAATTCCATTAAAATCTTCAATTGCGGTTATAAGTTAAAATCCAAAACGTAAGAAGGAACATTATGAAAATAAATTATAGGCGACTAGTAGTGTTGTTCCCGAGCGATTAGAAGATGCCTTCCTAACACCCTATATACTTGGGTATGTTGACGCATAATTGAGATACAAATATCATGCTACTTTCTGTAAAGTGATATTAATATGCTACAAAAAAAATGAGGATCTGCAAGAAAATAATTGCATTCGGCAATGAGATTTAATTCTTCAACCGTAAATTAAAAGTCAATCTAATTATCGAGTCCAACGTACTTTACTGAACTTACAGTTTACTTTCTTCTCAGAGGAACACAATTTTTGGCGTGCTGTCGTATCATAAGTTACCATACTTGATAAATTAATAAATCAAGTTATAATTTTTTATACCCTGTAACGAAACTACAGAATATGCTACCTGTCCTAGTCAAAATCGTTTGCATATTGAGAATATATAAGGTCTAAAATAAAGATTTTGAGAGCTTTTTTCAGTGTAATCATCATCAATAAAATTAATTGATATAACAATAAATTATTTAATTTTATCTTTATTAAAAATTGTAGATAATATTTAAGCAACTTTCATAATTATCTAGCTAAGAATACGTAAGCAATATTACTCAGTAAATTATTCATAGAATACTGATATTGTTGAATATTTGTATTGAATGAATAATTACTACTAAATGTTTATGTAATTACGAATATTGAATACTGTTTATTCGTGACTGCTCATTGTTCATAAATTCATGAATGCGTTTGACGAATATTTATACTCATCTTTGGAGCTCATAATTATCTCTATAATTATGTTACTTCGCTACAACATTGCAAATATTTTATTTTGCACACTGGCCTTTAACAGAGTTTGACGAGGTAATTCAAGAAAATATATGCCATTCCCGTTTCTTTATTTATGGGCTCAATATGTCGAAGTGAATTGATAGTAGCGTAGTTTCTCTTCGTTATAGATGTCTGGGCTATTCCGAAAGTTAGTCTCCATTTGAAACAACAAGTACGTAAAACATGACATCTATGAAGTTGGAAAATTCGATGCGTGTAAGTTTAAGATATTCAACTTTTAGTCTTCGATTGTTAATCGAACATACATGTAGCCTCATGAGATTAGTAATAATTTTCTATAAATTGTATAAATTTGTTAATAATTTATAAAAAAACAAGTTTCAAAAGTCTTAGAAATAGATTAGTGTCACTGTCCTGGACATCTTAGTATCAAGGAAAGGTACCACTGCCTCGACCATGTGTGAAGTAATGAAGACTTAATGCAACACGAGACAGCAAGTATCCTATGCCGATGATTGATCTATCTTAAATCTAAGTACAATTCGAATGCTATCAAAACATCAGAACGTCCTATGATAAAGATTCTTATTCTATTTAAAGAAACAATTGAAGAGACAACTGTACTAGTTTATACAGCCGATTGTATTATCAGCGAATTTTAAATAAGTCATCAAGGATCTTAGTAAAGTTTTCCACATATTTGAAATGTTCAAGCTTGGACGAAAAAAAAACAAATTTTCCTTTGGCAGTTCATCAGTAATATGTATTCATATCTTAATCAGTGCTTATGATTTAGAACCAAATTGCTCCAAGACAGAACTTATCGAGAATATGCCTGAACCAAAGAATATCCTTCAAATTCTGGACATTTTCTGGTCATGCTCGCTAGAAACGGTAGTAGAGAGTGGGAGTTCAACAACAAAAAAATGTTTGAAAGCCCGAAAACTTCACTTAGAAGCTTGATATTGCGACTCTTCGTTTGGGACTCCAGAGTTTTGATATCTTGGAGCATACATAATTAACATGTTGATCCCATGTCAGTTTAGGGTCAAGATGAACTCCCAAGAATTTTGCATGTACTGGATTATCCCAGTTTTCCATATTCCGGAGACTAAAAATCATAGTTTCGGTCTTCGAAGTATTCAAACTGAGTTGAATACTAGTAAATCAGTATTCAACCGATGCATGTTGGTCATAAGTTGATGTCATGATGTAAAACTGTAGGTTTAAGAATATATATGCATTCGATATCATTTTTACCTAAAATTATTAAAACTTATTTTGATTTCCGTTCTATTTTGACTCAAATTATGTTTAATGTTCCTACATTTGCTCAATTTATATTATAATTGTCAGACAGCTAATTTTGATACATGTATTTGTTTCTAACACTGGTTCAATAAAAAATAATAATTTTAGTAGTTAGTTACCTTTTAAATTCCAATGAACACTTGAGTTGTATTGTTTTATTTATTTTTTGGATGGTTGGAGAGTGTGACTTAAATAAATAAATTACTTGGCATGAACAGCTTTTTTACAAATTCTCAACTACCGTAACCGCCACCTAATACTAGCAAATAAAATAGATTTGCGGGAAAAGTTTTGCTTGTGGCTCAATCAAGTTGTATTATAAGTATTTATTAAAACAGGAACTTCCAGTTTGGATGATCTACGAATGGTATTTACGCACTTTCCAGACGAGATGATACTTACGACTTAACTGCCTGTATTGGTTTCAATAAGACTGGTAGGCAGTCATTTAGTATTTAATTACGGTGTTTCCTATTACCATGTACCGGCCCGAGTATATGAAGGGAAGGTTGGTGACATAAAATAAATTAATGGCATCGTAAAGAGTTGATTGTACTAGAATGCTAGGCTTATATATTATATATAATCTATGGACATTAGTTCTGATAAGTGGTATACCGCTCGGTGAGTGACTTATAGACCCGCGGCAAGTTGGACGCGGCCACGGTAGATCCGAGATGCGGTCAAGTCCACGAGGTCACACAGGTGTGCAATCCTCACAATTAATTGTCTGTCTCCTATGCCGGGGATAATGAGAGACTATAAAGTGTACAGAAAGCGGTGCTCAGCACCATTATTTTGGCGTAACGCATAATAGAGCATAACGTTTGTACAAAATTATCAATTCGTTTAAGTTACCGCCGGAAAGAGCTCTTAAGTGAATATAAATATTCTTTAATAGCATAATGCAACTATAAACTATTCAACATACCCTAAAAAGCGATAAATATCTCTTACACATTATCTATCAAGGATTCGCAGGAAAGTCAGTGGAACAGACTTCCCAGTGGTGGCGTACACAAGAATTTAAAGTTACGTGTTAAAAAACTAATTATAAGTAGACTATTAATTTGATTAAAGAAAAAAGAATTTCAGATTCGTACTCATGGAAACACGTACTATTGCGTCTAAAAAAGTGACCCCCACTTAAAAATAACACCCTGTATGTTATCTGAAGTATATTTAAAAATATTTATATTTATTTTGAATAAAATTGATAGATTCCAATTATAAAGAGGCAGTTAATTGCAGGATTAAAATATATATAAATATATGTCCTAATGAGAACTTCCACGTCATTTAAAAGTTATAAGCAATATCGTCCTAAAGAGTGTCAAAAGAAATACCACCTAAAAATAGCATTAGCGGTGGAAGGATCAAGTAGTCGTTAGAAAATAATTTAATGTTCTTTGTTTAAAATGCATAAATGTCATTAAGAATAAACAAAAGGATTAAATTCTTTGTATACTACTACTATTTTTAAATTCATTGTATACCGTCCCTTCCAAACGTCTGTTAGAAAACATTCGATCTTCACTTTTATTTTGACGACAACTAATTAAATTTAAAAGATCTTTTTCATGTTCTTTCTCAATAAGTATTGTCGGCAAAAAATGTTGTCCATTGTCATGAAAAAAAAAAAAAATAAAAAATTTGACAAAATAATAATAAATATTTTCGTCTGCACTTATTACATTAACAAATTCTGCATTCTACAGATTCTGCCAACTGTGTATGTCGTCTGCGACGCACAGTTCTAACAAACCAAAGCTTAAGCCTGCCGTATAGAATTTCGTGGATTTTATTTGAAATACTGTAACAGTCTAGCTGTATTAACATTGTTTTTTACACTTCGGTTAATTATTATTTGATTTTTCCGAATAGAAAATACATCTTCATTTCGTCGCAAGGTCACCTCCAATCTTGTAAAGGCTCTATGATCACTAATGAGATGTTCTGCGTACCTTTCTCGATATAACTCTATAGCTCTTCTTGAATTTTTTTGTGACTAGCCGTAAATTAGCAGCATATCAACTTTTTCAGAATGAGAAAACATTGTAAGCACAAAAGTTATACGTTTGACGTATTGAGTAGTGACAAGTATTTTGTGACTTTTATGTACTTTAAACAACGAGCATTCAATTCAAACGACTACTTGATCCTTCCACCGCTAATGTCATTTTTAGGTGGTATTTCTTTTCAGACTCTTTAGGTTGATATTGCTCAGAACTTTTGAACGGGAAGTAATAAAGAAAAATTTCTCTAATAAAAGTTTATTAGAAAAAAGAAAGTTTTTTAACAGGAAAAAAATTTGGGTATGTTTCTGGAAAAAATGTACTTAATTGATGAAGTCATTAGTCGTTTCTGTTAAATCCCAAAGATAATACTTCCGATTGAAAATAGAGCTTACCTCATCCCATTTAACACCACGTGTCCCAAATTTTATTTAAATTTTTTGTGTCCTCACAGTAGGCCCATACTGTCGAGTTTGAGGCACCCTGTACTTGTTTCCGAATAGTCATACTTCACTAATACTCGTCCAAATATTATTAAGTAGTACATACATTTCACAAAAGATTCAATCCCTTCGCGTCGCTGATACTTGAGAAAATTTTTGCAAAATGTAAAACTGATAAATTTGACATACTTCGGCTGCATTACTGCTAGCAACAAAACGCATGTTTTCTATTTCTGAATTTTAAACTGACATTATAAAGAAATTATAATTTATGAAAAAAATAATAACTAGTTTACTAGAGAAGAAAAAGTGATAACGTCGGTGTCATAGATTTCTTCTTCAAGTACAAGAATTTTATTTTAATGACTTATTTCAAGCCGTTATTTCTGTTCTAATTTGTCTGAAAATGGCCGTTACTAAAAAATATCTTAAGAGTAAATATTTTTTAATGAAGCTTTGTAGAGGGCCTTAAAAACTTGAAAGACAGTGGCATACCATTTTTTTTCTCAATAAATACACCTACGCTGATGACGATATATTTTCTTTTTTCTAATATGTAACACTTTGTAACCTGCTGCGTTTATAACTCATTAAAATAAGCCAAAAAGTTACTATTAACATGTGTCCTAAAACGCACCCTTAGGAAGTTATATGCCCTTAAAAGGGCTCAAACAAAACTGGTTTTTTTTCAAATATGTAAATTGCAGTTATGAAGGATCCGATCATTTAATAAATAATTTAGGACATAAACTAAGACTATTTAAATTTAGAGTTACACTTACTAATTAAAGAACTAATTACTACTGCAGACAATAGCTAAATGTGAAATAGAAAATAATGGGATTCAAATTAGTAATAATAAGTTAAATTACAAGAACTGCTCGAAGTGACCACCTTGCATTTCGATGCATAATCTAGCTCGACGCTTCAATGATTTGCGAACTCTTTGGAAAATTCTAGGTGTTTGCCTTATTTCCATGCACGCGGTTCCAATTTCCTCCCGTAGTTGCTGAATGGTCTCAATTGGAATTTTATAAACCTTTGCCTTAAGTTGACCCCACAAAAAATAGTCCAGGTAGTTAAGGTCAGGGGAACGTGGAGGCCAGAGAACAGGACCTCCTCGGCCTATCCATTTTTCTCAATACAACTCATTTAAGTGTTGTCTTACATTATGTAGGTAATGAGATGGCGCCCCGTCCTGCATAAACCATATGCTTTGGCGTTCAATTAAAGGGACATCTTCCAAAAGTCCTGGCAAGTCGTTAACTAAAAAATTGTAATAATCCTCACCATTCAATCGATTAGGCAACACAAACGGTCCGATTAACCGATCGCCTAAAATGCCTGCCCAAACGTTGACGGAAAACCGAATCTGATGTCTGGACTGAAATATGCTGTGTGGGTTTTCATCAGCCCATTCATGAGCGTTATGAAAATTGACATAACCATCTTTACTGAAGCTTGCCTCATCCGTAAACAAAATAAGAGATGCAAAATTCGGAATCCGCCTCGATTTTCACAAAAACCATTGGCAGAACTGCCGATGTGGTTCGTAGTCATTCGGATTTAAAGCTTGAACACGCTGTATATGAAAAGAATGAAGTGGTTGTTCGCAAAGAATTCGCCAAACTACGGAAAAACTTATGTTATGGATACGTGCGACACTTCTTACACTAACCCTTGGATTGTCCTGCACAGCTCTCAATACATTTTCTTCCATGACCGGTGTTCTTACAAATCTGTCTCTGCCACGATCATTTACTCTTGGTTGGAACGAACCATTTTCTCTTAAACGTTGATGGATCCTCTGAAATATCTGTCGAGAAGGAAGTCTCCTATTCGGGTATGCTGCCGCATACAGACGCCTCGCTTCTGATGCATTTCCAGCCGCACGGCCGTACATAAAGTGCATATCTGCCATTTCCGTGTTTGAATATAACTCCATTTTATGAGTTGCAATAACGTTGTATACTTAAATTTTGCACTCACCACTTTTGCTAATTAAACACTGCAAAGCCCAATTGACAGTTTATCAATAACTTAAATTGTTAAGCGTTGTGGCAACGTCAGTCTTTTCTTTGCCATGGTAAACAGATTTTTGTAATTTTTGGCCTAATAACTTAAAGAGCAGAGTAATTTTCAAACTCAATTTACTCAAAAACCATTGGAAATATCGATTTGGACAAAGATAATATGTTTTACGTAAAATTGTTAAGATTTTATAAATCTGTAGAGAACATTGAAAAAAAAAATAGAAATATGGGACGCATATGATTTGCATGTCGAAAAACGGAGTAGCTCATGTTATTTAACGTAAAAAGTTATGTAAGACCCATACATTTTTTTCTATTTATTTGCGACCGGTTTGTCAATAACAGAAAAAAAACAGTTTTGTTTGAGCCCTTTTAAGGGCATATAACTTCCTAAGGGTACGTTTTAGGGCACATGTTAATAGGAACTTTTTGGCTTATTTTAATCAGTTATAAACGCAGCAGAACCCTATTTTAGAAACACCCTGTATAGCCTCACTATTACTCTATTGTGATTTCAGTTAGTTTCGTTATCCCAATTTTTAATTATTAATGAAAATGTTGAAAAAATCACGGTTTTCTGCCTACAAAATTGATACCTCTTATTTTAACTCGTCGTAATTTTGTTGTTAATTGATAAGAAAATTCTAAATTTTTACTGACGATAAGTCGAACTATGTCTTTAGTACTGTGAAAGTAATTTGTCTCAAAAGCTCTTCTTTTTTATTTTTAAGCAAAAGAAGGAAGTGCTATCTACGTAAATATTGTATTCTTAAAAAAAAACTGAGACAGGTAGTAAATAACTGTAAACAACAATAAAAAAAATGTTATTATATTAGCACACAATAGTGAGGCTATATATGGTCCAAATTTCAAATTTTTTCGCTTCTACGTTTTCTTAATACCGGTTCCAAACTCAGGAGTCTATTTCGATAATAGGAAGATCACTTACGACGTGTTATATCACCTTTTTTTAATTAACTGAAAAATCACCCCGTTTATTATCGGAACCTACTGACGGACCAACTTGTATAATATTGCAAAAGCATTGTCTCAAATACTTAAAATGTTCAAATATCGAAATGTAAATTAACTGATACAAATTGCAAAATATTTTTTGTTTTATCTTGGTTAAGGTTATGATTGTTATGAAGCAGGAATCGTGAAAAATATATTTAAAATGCAAAGATAATATCGCATCCTGTGACTTGAGGAGAAATATATTTAAAAGTGAAATCGCCTGCAAATTACACCTCGTGTTTACATCTAAAAAAATTGTTGTTTACTATAGCATACTTATCGTGCTCATGTATCTTTTATTTATACATTTTTTTTTTCTTTTCAAGTAGGCGTTCTGTAACCACGTTGGAGAAAGTAGAAACCCAGTGGACATTTACTATAACGTATTGTGTAATATTGTGCGTGCTACTTATAACACTACAAAAACATGCGCAGATCCTTGAACCTATGTTAATAAATATGTATAATAAGATCAAACATGAGTTAATAAGACCATAATCATTAGTTTTATATAAAAAATGGATACTTGTAGGAAGGTTATTCAGAATCTAGTACCCGTTCTGCTTACGAATAAAAACTGTTTAACCAGTTACCTAACGTAGTAAATTAACTTATTCTTTACATAGTCACAAGAGTATAACGGTGATTTTATTATTCATAACTCCAAACACTTGTTGCTTCGTCTTCTATTATAAATGACATACACCGACTGTTCTTTCTTTGAATTTGCGACGCCATTCTTTTATGGAATCTATAATCTATTTAATTAAAATTATTTTTTAAAATAGAACATTAATTTTTAATCAGTAACAATAGTAGCAAATCTATGCTATCTATGCGAATCTATCTACCATTATTAACAATGACAACAACATTTTTTGCCTACGGTGGTGAATGGTTGTAAAAGTACTTAGGATGACGTCAGTAAAAGTAATGTTTATTAAACCAATAATATTCCATGTTTAAATAGAATTTTATTTCTATTGGTAACGGTAATAAAAAAATAACACGTCGTATGTAAATTTGTTTTAATTGAAAAAAATTGAGTTTAAATTATTTAATGTTCATATTAGTGACAAACTAAATAACATTTATCCACATTCAAATCAATTATTTATAAAAGTGTAAAAATGTACCAGCAAAATTTCTCCTAATAACTTGGCTTATAAAGAAAGTGTCTACTGCAGAACCATTTTAATACCACAGAGATCCGTTATAAGCAAATAGTAGGTATGACTCGTTAGTATAACTTACTAACCTAATCTACAAACAATGGTATAATAAATAAAGTCATCATAGGTATACACATACTACTTGAATTTTATTTGTTCTTAACGTTGCTGTATTGTTACCTTGTGTGCTAGTTTATATTTTTTCACCTTTATGGTGAGGATGGTACGATACGTATAAAATAAATTTGGCACGTTATGCTCTGTACGTCATTCATCAATGTTATAATGACATAATAATAATAATAATAATAATAAATTTAATTAAAATTATTTTTTAAAATAGAACATTAATTTTTAATCAGTAACAATAGTAGCAAATCTATGCTATCTATGCGAATCTATCTACCATTATTAACAATGACAACAACATTTTTTGCCTACGGTGGTGAATGGTTGTAAAAGTACTTAGGATGACGTCAGTAAAAGTAATGTTTATTAAACCAATAATATTCCATGTTTAAATAGAATTTTATTTCTATTGGTAACGGTAATAAAAAAATAACACGTCGTATGTAAATTTGTTTTAATTGAAAAAAATTGAGTTTAAATTATTTAATGTTCATATTAGTGACAAACTAAATAACATTTATCCACATTCAAATCAATTATTTATAAAAGTGTAAAAATGTACCAGCAAAATTTCTCCTAATAACTTGGCTTATAAAGAAAGTGTCTACTGCAGAACCATTTTAATACCACAGAGATCCGTTATAAGCAAATAGTAGGTATGACTCGTTAGTATAACTTACTAACCTAATCTACAAACAATGGTATAATAAATAAAGTCATCATAGGTATACACATACTACTTGAATTTTATTTGTTCTTAACGTTGCTGTATTGTTACCTTGTGTGCTAGTTTATATTTTTTCACCTTTATGGTGAGGATGGTACGATACGTATAAAATAAATTTGGCACGTTATGCTCTGTACGTCATTCATCAATGTTATAATGACATAATAATAATAATAATAATAATAAATTTAATTAAAATTATTTTTTAAAATAGAACATTAATTTTTAATCAGTAACAATAGTAGCAAATCTATGCTATCTATG